>NC_057798.1:609728568-609875998 GCF_018294505.1 Triticum aestivum | reverse complement strand
CAAATGAGCACATACCTTGACATGATCTTGAAGGTGTTCAAGATGGACCAGTCAAAGAAGGAGTTCTTGCCTGAGTTGTAAGGTACGAAGTTAGGACTTAAAGCTCGACCACGGCAGAAAAGAGAGAAAGGACGAAGGTCGTCCCCTATACTTTAGACGTAGGCTCTACAGTATGCCATGCTGAGTACCGCACCTGAAGTGTGCCTTGCCATGAGTCAGTCAAGGGGTACAAGAGTGATCCAAGAATGGATCACAGGACAACGGTCAAAGTTATCCTTAGAAATTAGTGGACTAAGGAATTTTTCTCGATTATGGAGGTGGTAAAAGAGTTCGTCGTAAAGGGTTACGTCGATGCAAGCTTGACACCTATCCGGATAGCTCTGAGTAGAGATACCGGATACATATAATGGAGCAACAATTTAGAATAGCTCCAAGTAGAACAGTTATTTGGATTAGCTCCAAATAGAGCGTGGTAGGTACATCTAGGAGATGACATAGAGATTTGTAAAACACACACGGATCTGAAAGGTTCGGACCCGTTGACTAAAACCTCTCTCACAAGCAACATGATCAAACCTAAAACTCATTGAGTATTAATCACATAGTGATGTGAACTAGACTACTGATTTTAGTAAACTCTTGGGTGTTAGTCACATGGCGATGTGACCTGTGAGTGTTAATCACATGGCGATGTGAACTAGATTATTGACTCTAGTGCAAGTGGGAGACTGTTGGAAATATGCCCTAGAGGCAATAATAAAAGTATTATTATTATATTTCCTTGTTCATGATAATTGTCTTTTATTCATGCTATAACTGTATTATCCGGAAATCGTAATACACGTGTGAATACATAGACCACAATATGTCCCTAGTGAGCCTCTAGTTGACTAGCTCGTTGTGATCAACAGATAGTCATGGTTTCCTGGCTATGGACATTGGATGTCGTTGATAACGGGGTCACATCATTAGGAGAATGATGTGATGGACAAGACCCAATCCTAAGACTAGCACAAAAGATCGTGTAGTTCATTTGCTAGAGCTTTGCCAATGTCAAGTATCTCTTCCTTCGACCATGAGAGCGTGTAACTCCTGGATACCATAGGAGTGCTTTGGGTGTATCAAACGTCACAACGTAACTGGGTGACTATAAAGGTGCACTACAGGTATCTCCGAAAGTATCTATTGTTTTATGCGGATCGAGACTGGGATTTGTCACTCCGTGTAAACGGAGAGTTATCTCTGGGCCCACTCGGTAGGACATCATCATATGCGCAATGTGACCAAGGAGTTGATCATGGGATGATGTGTTATGGAACGAGTAAAGTGACTTGCCGGTAACGAGATTGAACAAGGTATTGGATACCGACGATCGAATCTCGGGCAAGTAACATACCGATAGACAAAGGGAATTGAATACGGGATTGATTAAGTCCTTGACATCGTGGTTCATCCGATGAGATCATCGTGGAACATGTGGGAGCCATCATGGGTATCCAGATCCCGCTGTTGGTTATTGACCGGAGAATGTCTCGGTCATGTCTACATGTCTCCCGAACCCGTAGGGTCTACACACTTAAGGTTCGATGACGCTAGGGTTATAAAGGAAGTTTGTATGTGGTTACCGAATGTTGTTCGGAGTCCCGGATGAGATCCCGGACGTCACGAGGAGTTCCGGAATGGTCCGGAGGTAAAGATTTATATATGGGAAGTCCTATTTTGGCCACCGGAAAATGTTCGGGATTTTTCGGTATTGTATCGGGAAGGTTCTAGAAGGTTCCGGAGTGGGGCCCACCTGCATGGGGGGACCCACATGAACGTGGGTAGTGGGGGCAAGGCCCCACACCCCTGGTCAAGGCGCAACAAGATCCCCCCTTAGAAGGAATAAGATCATATCCCGAAGGGATAAGATCAAGATCCCTAAAAAGGGGGGATAACAATCGGTGGGGAAGGAAATAATGAGATTTCTTTCCTCCCACCTTGGCCAACGCCCCAATGGACTTGGAGGGTAAGAAACCAGCCCCTCCACCCCTATATATAGTGGGGAGGCGCATGGGAGCTATACACGAAGTTCTGGCACAGCCCTACCTCTCTTCCTACTCCTCCTCTCCCATGGTGCTTGGCGAAGCCCTGCTGGATTGCCACGCTCCTCCACCACCACCACGCCGTTGTGCTGCTGTTGGATGGAGTCTTCCTCAACCTCTCCCTCTCTCCTTGTTGGATCAAGGCGTGGGAGACGTCACTGGGCTGTACGTGTGTTGAACGCGGAGGTGCCGTCCGTTCGGCACTAGGATCATCGGTGATTTGAATCACGACGAGTACGACTCCATCAACCCCGTTCACTTGAACGCTTCCGCTTAGCGATCTACAAGGGTATGTAGATGCATTCTCTTTCTACTCGTTGCTGGTCTCTCCATAGATAGATCTTGGTGACACGTAGGAAAATTTTGAATTTCTGCTACGTTCCCCAACAATTTTTTACATCCGCGCCCTCCACGGTAGTACCGCTCTCCCAGCGCGGTAGTACCGTGGAGGCCCACAGTAGTACCGCTCCCTAGGAGTCGTAGTACCGTGGCCCTCCTACCTAGTACCGCAGTGCCGCGGTAGTAGGCGCGGATGTAATTTTTTACATCCGCGCCCGCACGGTAGTACCGCGCCTCGCGGGCGGTAGTACCGCGTCGGATTTCTGTACCTCCTCTGGTTCAGCGGAAGTAGGCACGGATGTAATTTATTTCATCCGCGCCCTTCCCAGGCCGTAACTTTCCTGCCTTGCGGTAGTACCGCAGGTGGGCGCGGTAGTACCGTGCAAGCGGTAGTACTGCCCCCTTCTCAGGCTAGTTCCGGTCTGTGTTGCTGTCGCGGTAGTACCGTGGTTAGCCACGGTAGTACCGCACAGCCTCGCGGTAGTACCGCGCCCCTGGAGCGGTAGTACTGTGTGTCGCGAGCTGAACATGTGGATAACGGTTGGAATTTGTCCACGACTATAAAAGGGGCGTCTTCTACCTCTAGTTGACTACCTCTTCCATCTCCAAGCTCCATTGTTGCTCCAAGCTCCTTTTTCACTCGATCTCTCTCCCTAGCCAATCAAACTTGTTGATTTTCTCGGGATTGGGTGACAAGTGCCCGATCTACACTTCCACCATAGGATATTTGATTCCCCCCACTTATCCCTTGCGGATCTTGTTACTCTTGGGTGTTGAGCACCCTAGACGGTTGAGGTCACCTCAAAGTCATACTCCATTGTGGTGAAGCTTCATAGGTTTATTGGGAGCCTCCAAGTGTTGTGGAGATAGCCCCAATCTTGTTTGTAAAGGTCCGGTTGCTGCCTTCAAGGGATCCAATAGTGGAATCACGGCATCTCGCATTGTGTGAGGGCGTGAGGAGATTACGGTGGCCCTAGTGGCTTCTTGGGGAGCATTGTGCCCCCACACCGCTCTAACGGAGACGTACTTCCCCTCAAAAGGAAGGAACTTCAGTAACACATCCTCGTCTCCACCGGCTCCACTCTTGGTTATCTTATCCCTTTACTTTTGCAAGCTCCCTTGTGCTATATCCATTGCTTGCTTGTGTGCTCATTGTCGTTGCATCATATAGGTTGTCCACGTAGTTGCATATCTAGACAGCCTATTTCATTGAAAGTTTAAAGTTGTTAAAGAAAAGTCTAAAAATTGTAGTTGCCTATTCACCCCCTCTTTAGTCAACCATATCGATCCTTTCAGGTGGCCGGTGCGCATTCATGTCCGCCGCTCGGAGGATTTCCGGCTGCCCCCGCCGCCGCCCACGGCGGACCCCAGCTCGGGCGTTGGCCCCGACAGCTCGCCTCCTTGTCCTCCAGCCTGGCCCTCCCGCCACAGCTTTTCACCGCGCTCTTCCTGTGATCGTGGAGCTGGCTCTAGCGGTGCCGGCGCTCCGGCCGGGGGTCGCCGGCGATCACACGCTCCGCCCCCTTTCCGTGGTTAGCAGGGCATTCTTGGGCCCTACCCCACCGTCGCTCCCCCACGCCAGGCGGGCCCCATCTCGACCCGCTTGCATCCTGTAGGGCCTCTGTAAAGGAAAAACTCCTCTACTCTGCCACAGGATAGGGTGACCGCTGAGGTCAGCCCGTCCTCTCCAACGACCGGACCGTTCCTACGACCACGTTCAAAATCCCCTGATCGCCAGCTGGCGCTTCGCGGGAGCGTGTCTCCTCCTCATCCGGCTGTCGGCTCGCCCCAGCCTCCCCTCGTGGGCCACCTGTCTGATGGCTGTGCATCCCCGCCTGCCCATCGATCCCCGCCTAGCCCAGTCATTGGTCGTGGTGGCGATTCCTGCGCCTCGGGATCTGGTGGCTTCCGCCCTCGGTCTCCCTGCACAGACGATCGTCTGGCGTCATCGCCAGGATCCGGTGCTGCCTTTGCCGTGGATGGCCGCGTGTCCCACCCCGGCCCCGCGTCGTCTCCCACCCATCCGACCAGCCCTGCTGAGCCTAGCCTCGTTTCGCCCGTCGTTCTGTCGCCTGCTGCAACGAGAGATGGGCCGCTGCGTGGCTCCTCCCCCATGGGCACCCTGTCTCCACCGCCGTGTGCACCTGGGCTGGGCCCCTCCGTGCATGCCCCAGGCCCCGAGGCCATGCAGCGACCCGCGCTACGTGCGCTCCTGGACTCGGTTGTGAGGCCTGTTGATCAGGTTCTGCCCCAGCCCAAGCCAGCTCTGAGGCGCAAGCGCAACGCGATCCCCCCCAACTTCACTCCCAGGAGAAGTACTCGAATCGCCAAAGCTGATTGTGGTTTAGATTCCGAGCTGAAGGCCAAGAAAGTGCTGTTGCGGAGGCTCGGGCTCCTCGAGGAGAATGGGTCGCTCGACGACTCCACCCTCGCCAAATACACCTAGTTGTTCGCACGACCGTTAGCTGAAGATGTGGTGCAAGCCTTTGCAGACTACTACGGATGGCAGATTCCCCGTGGTGTCACGCAGCTCCTCGACCGTGCGCCTGTGATGCCGGTCCTGGTTCCCTCTTAGGGATGTGTCCCCCCCCCCCTCTCTAGGCCCCCAACGTTTGCATGGATTGTAGTCTCAAGGTCGTCTTCTGGAATGTGCGTGGCTTAAATTCAAAGGCCAGACGCACGGCGGTCCGTTCCATGATTCTCTCAGTGTCCTCCTCGATTGTGTGCCTTAGCGAAACCAAGCTCGCGATGGTCTCTGCTCCTATTGTTACCGAGACTCTTGGGCCTTCGTTTGAGGACTTCTTTTTCCTGCCTGCCAACGGCACGCGCGGAGGTATTGTCATTGCTTGGCAGCACTCCATGATCACCCTCTCTAGGCCGGAGGTTGGCGCCTACCATGTGTCCGCCCTTGTCACACCCCTAGCCCCGGCCGAGCAGCACTGGTGGATTACGGCTGTGTACGGGCCTCAGGAGGACGATGCGAAGATGGCCTTTCTTGCCGAGCTCCAGGACTTTCGTCTCACTTGTGCGGGCCCCTGGATTGTTGGGGGTGACTTCAACATGATCTTGTCTTCGGCCGACAAGAACAATGGGCGATTGCACCACCGTTCTATGAGTCGTTTTCGCCGTTTCGTTGCTGACATGGAGCTGCGTGACATCTACCTCCATGGCCGCCGTTACACATGGTCGAACGAGCAAGAAAACCCCACACTTGTGCGGAATGACAGAGTTCTCTGCACTCCTTGTTGGGATGACTTCCAGCCGCACTGCCTTCTCCGTTGCCTCGCTTCGGCCGCTTCTGATCACGCCCCTCTCCTGCTTGACTGCTCCCGGCATCCTGGCAGCCCCAGACGATTCCACTTCGAGCGGTTTTGGGTTCACCTCGAAGGCTTTCAGGACACTGTGAGCAACGCTTGGAACTGCGAGCCTCCGGATCCGGACCCATTCAGGAGGATCTTCCTGCGCCTCAAGCTCACTGCCCGCCGCCTCCAAAGTTGGAGTGCACGCTGCATCGGCAATGTCTCCCTACAACTTCTGGTTGCTCGCGAGCTGATTGCTCGCCTCGACGCGGCGCAGGACTTGCGCCCCCCTGTCCCCCTCGGAGGCCTGGCTACGCATGAACCTTAAGCTGAAGTACCTGGGCCTGGCATCTCTCGAGAGGTCGATTGCGCGCCAGCGCGTGCGCCTCTCTTGGCTCTGGAAGGGCGATACTAGCTCCACCTTCCTTAAGATCCACGCCTCCCAACGCAAGCAGAAGAACCGCATCTTGCAGCTGGATGTCGATGGCTCACTGATTTCCGACGAGGCTGAGATGGCCGAGGCCGCGTTCCATCATTTTGCGGGCATCCTCGGCTCCTCAGATGAGCGTAACATCACCCTTGCCCTTGATGCTTTCGATGATCGCTCCTTTGATCTCTCGGAGCTGGAGCTTCCTTTCTCTGAGGCCGAGATTTGGGAGGCCGTCAAATCCCTTCCCTCCGGCAAGGCCCCGGGCCCGGACGGCTTCACCGCCGAGTTCTTGCGCGCCTGCTGGGACACTGCCAAGCATGACATCTGCGACGCTTTCAACAAGCTATATCACCTTAATGGCATGGGCTTTCAGAAGCTCAATGAAGCGCTTGTCACTCTCCTCCCGAAGAAACCTGATGCCACCACCCTCGCGGACTATAGGCCTATCAGCCTAATTCACCTCTTGGCCAAGCTTTTTGCCAAGGTGTTGTCTTTGCGGTTAGCTCCACGACTTGGGGACATGGTGTCGACCAACCAGAGTGCGTTCATTGCAGGCCGCTGCATTCACGACAATTTCATCTTGGTTCAACAGACCGCCCGCCAGTTACACAACATGCGGGCTCCTCGCATTCTCCTCAAGCTCGACATTGCGCGTGCCTTTGACTCTGTCTCATGGCCTTTTCTCCTACAGCTTCTTGGGCACCTTGGCTTTGGCCCAAGGTGGAGCGAGTGGATCTCCATCCTGCTCTCCACGGCGAAAACTCGTGTGCTCATCAATGGCCACCCGGGCCCCCCCATCTGCCACGAGAAAGGTCTCCGGCAGGGCGACCCCGTCTCTCCTATGCTCTTCACGCTGGTCATTGATGCGCTCAACTCCCTACTCCAGCACGCCATCAGGACGGGAGTGCTGCGCCGCCTCACCGAGCGCCGGATGGCCTCGAGTATCTCCCTGTATGCTGACGACGTGGTTATCTTCTGCCACCCGGACCACCACGAGCTTTAGGTCATTCGCGAGCTGCTCCGTGTCTTCGGCGCCGCGACCGGGCTGCACACCAACTTCCGTAAATGCTCTGCCACGTCGATCCATTGCACGGCTGAGCAGACTGCGCTTGTCGAGGGCACGCTTGCCTGCCCGATCGCGCACTTTCCTATCATTTACCTTGGCATCCCGCTCTCGATCAGGAAGGTCTCCGCGACGGCTCTTATGCCTCTGGTGGAGCGGATGACGCGTAAGCTGCCGACTTGGAGGGCGTCCCTCCTCTCGCAAGGAGAGCGCTTAGCCCTGGTGCGCCATGTTCTTGCCACCATGCCCGTTCACCTACTTATGGCCATGGCGCTCCGACCCGCCATTCTCAAGAAGATCAACAGGATCATGCGCGACTTTCTCTGGCACGGCAAGGCCGATGCCCCTAGCGGAGGCTGCCTTGTCAGTTGGCAAAAAGTGTGCCGCCCCCTGGAGTTGGGTGGGCTTGGCATCCGGGACCTGCAACGTACCGGCGTGGCGCTTCGCGCTAGGTGGCTTTGGCTTCAGGCCACCGATCAGTCCCGTCCCTGGCGACACCTCCATCTGCCCTTCGATCCCGAGGTCCAGGCGATTTTTGATGCTTCCTCCCACTGGATCCTTGGCGATGGGACCTCATGCTTGTTCTAGAAAGATCGTTGGATCTCGGGCCGTTCGGTCAGCGAGCTTGCGCCGGCCGTCCTTGCCTTGGTCCCTAAGCGCCGGAGGCGTACGACGACCGTCGCGCAGGGCCTCCACAATAGGGCATGGGTGGGAGATATCCAGGGTGCCTTGGGGCCGGCTGCGATGGTTCAATACGTCGAGCTTTGGCGTGCCCTGCAGCCCGTTACCCTAACTCTAGACCCCGACGTGTTACGCTGGAGGTGGACCGACTCGGGCATCTACACTGCGAACTCCTGCTATCGAGCCATGTTCGCTAGCTCCACCATCGCGCCCAACTGGAAACTGATCTGGCGCACGTGGGCCCCGCTGCGGATCCGGGTCTTTGCGTGGCTTGTAAGCCAGGATCGTTGCTGGTCTGTCGCCCGCCTCGCGCGACATGGCCTACCGCATGACGACCGCGGCATCTTCTGTGACCAAGTGCTGGAAACCCTCGATCACCTTCTCGTCCAATGCCCATTCTCTCGGACCATCTGGCATGAGATCCTCGCCTGGTGCCGGCTGCCGCTACCACCCCCGGGCACCGACGATTGCTTCCTTGAGTGGTGGGCTGACTCTTCCAGGAGGGTTCTTGCGGCCTTGCGGAAAGGTCTCGCCTCCCTCGTCCTTCTCACTGTGTGGTCCATCTGGCGCCACCGTAATGCATGCATCTTCGACCACATGCACCCCTCCACTATGCTACTTCTTCAGGTCATCAAGGACGACGCTCAGGCATGGGCTTTTGCTGGGGCCAAGGACATTGCAAACTTTTTGCCTCCCTGATGTGTAGATAGCTAGACTGGGGCTGAGCACCCCCATCCATTCTGCTCATGTACCACTTTCCCGCGCCAGCTCTGCGTACGTGGTAAAGTGCTACCCGTGTAATCTTGTCATTTTTGTTTTCTACCTATCAATGGAATGATACGCATCTTGCGTATTCGCGAAAAAAAGCTCTCGAGCCAAGACCAAAGTAGCAGGCTAGACAACATAAAGCATCAACTCTCAATATACTCCCTCTGTAAAGAAATACACTCTTATATTATTTCTTTACGGAGGAGGTACAGGATTTATAAGTCTCCCATCAAGCACCTACAGTGAGAACAGAATGTGAGTCATTGGACAAGAGCTAGTGTTTTAGCTAAATATAGTCTTCTACTTTTTTTTAGTGATCACTCATGTTGGACGGAATTGGTGGATAATGGTCCAAAAGTTCTTCCCTCTGTTTTATCTTTTATAAATGATGAAATGGGATCGGAGTTTTCTGCAAAGAAGAACAAAAAATGGTAAAACCGGAGTAAAATATGATGGACGAACCCAGATAAGTACAAGCAAGACGCGCGGCAGGGCGATGGACAAGGACACGCGGGCTCGCCCTGCAATGATGAATCGATGATTGACATCGATGCGATGAACCGATCGGCTTAAGCGAGCCCGCGCGTGCGTACGCAAGTAGACGGATTGTTTGTCTGCGTATGCGGGCAATGGCGTTAGGCTGGTCACAATGGGCAAGAACATAACCTAGTAACTTACACATTTTTCTAGACTATGTTATTACCTCCATAGTGGGTAGGAACATCTATGTAGTGTCATACAACGATGTATTAATTAGGTTATATACTCATTGTTTTTTGGAGTGTGTGATGTTCCGGTAACTTAGCTAGTTACCACAAGCACCTCTCTCTTCATTAAATATGTGTCACATAAGCAAAGTTGTATTGGAGTGTGTGATGTTACTCCTAAGTTCCTCCCCATAGTGACCAGTCTTAGGCTGGTCACAATGGGCAAGAACATAAGCTAGTAACTTACACACTTTCCTAGACTATGTTACTATCACCATAGTGGGTAGGAATATCTATGTAGTGTCATGCAACGATGTATTTATTAGGTTATAGACTCATTATTTCTTGAAGTGTGTGATGTTTCGGTAACTTAGCTAGTTACCACAAGCACCTCTCTCTGCATTAAATACGTGCCACATAAGCAAAGTTGTATTAAAGTGTGTGATGTTACTCCTAAATTCTTTCTCACTGTGACCAGCCTTATGGCAGATCAGTGTTGATCGTTCACGTCTCCCTCGGTGCCCGCGTGCGGTGCGGTGTCTTGTCCCTTGGTTACATTTGTTGCCTCTCCCGCATGCACGCGGCACCGATCGTTGAGTTGCCAATCCAGCAGATGGGTACGAATGAAGTCTAGCAAGTTGATGCTCGACTCTTTAACGGTGCAATTTTAGCAGACCGCTCGGGGAGCATCGCTGGGCGCTGGCTAAGCTAAAATTTTGAGCAGCAGCATTGCAAAGAAGCAGCGCAGGCATATCGAGGGTGAGGATGGGTCGAGTATGATGACCATAACATAGACAGGTGGTAACAAGTACTCCCTCCGTTTCAAAATAGGTGACCCAACTCTATACTAGCTTTAGAAGCTACGTTCATACCAAGTTTCTGCTCGATCCACTGTTAGCTAGAACGAATGTATAGATAGATTACGTACAAAGTTCTCCGTCTCTCACTAAAGAATTAATGAAGAGATACGTATGCATACGTACAGCATGGGCAATGTAGTTACGCACAGTGTTTATACTGTTGGCGAGCCTTGGCGGCAGTTTGTTTCCTACCAGCGAAAGCGTTGTCTTGGATGGATGCATGGCCTCGACCGATCGTCGGGTTGGCTCTATATTTTTTGTTTCTGTGACCAGGATGGATTGGTACTCGATATGGCCGATGTTCTCCCGCACGGTGCTCACTATACTGCCCGCTTGAAGACAATTATTGTGTTGGCTCATTCTTAGGTGCCCCGACTGCTAATATAACCAGTATATATATTTGAGAATAAATAAATTAGCTAGTGCTTTAGGTTATCTTTGAATATAAATTTCTTCTTATTTAGTGAACACTCATGTTGGACGGACTTGGTGGATATAGTCTGAAACTTCTTCCCTCTGCTTAATCTTTTACATGGTAAAATCGGATCGGGGTTTTCTACAACTGCGAAGAAGAAAAAAATAGGGTAAAACCGGAGCAAAATGTGATGGACGCTGACTTAACTCTGCGTTCTCCGTTGCTTGCAACGTCCAGTTGTTACAGCCGGACAAAAAGTAAGCAAAACATTCAGTTCCAGTCTTAAGTTAGTCAGATGGAAACCTAAGTAGACTTGGAATCCTGTCTGAGAGCACTTTGTCGTACATGCACTATGAACCGTCTCCATCTCAAGGCTACCAAACATTTTACTTCTCTTCGAAATGTGATCTTCTCCCATTTCCATTTCGTCTAGAGCTACGAGCCAAATGCGTCGACGTTGACACTGTACTCGACTTGCACGTACGGGTTACACATGCCCAATTCACCTGGCCACCTGACCAACTCAAAGTACGTACGTAGTGCTCGCTTTTGGTTTCATTAATGAAATCGAAGGGAAACCTCTTTCGTTCAAAAGAAAAAACTCAAAGTACGTACCCTGGTCACTTGGTGAGTACAACGGCAGTTTGTCCCTAGCAAATTAATGGGCGTAGCCAAGCTAGGGAAAATTCTAGGGTTCGACTGGGATGCATCCATGGGCTCAACGACGATGGTCCAGATTGGGCTGGTTTGGAGATGATGCGCGAGGTTTCCTTGCTCGTGGGCCCGACCAAGGAAAGCCCGACCTTTCCTCCCCCGGCGCTGTCGGTACGTGAGCCTGTGGCCGCCGAAGACAAAGGGGCCTGTTGAATTCGATTACTCCAGCAATCTATATCTCTGTATAGTTGGGATCACGTCCTCGTCCCTCTCGCGTCGCCTCCCACGCAGCCGGCTCGGGAGGGCTCAGCCGCCGCCGCCTAGTTTTCCTCCAGCGCCCTTCTCCCCCTCCGTCGTTGCTGGTGGTCGGCGTCAGGCAAAGCCCGTGCGTGCAACGGCAGCGGCGGAGGGTCTTTCCTTCCTCACCCGGATTCACGGGATCTGTTTGGTATTAAGCCCAGACTACCAGCATCCCATTATCAACTGGATACGAGGAGCGACACATGTTGCCTAGACGGTGGCTTTAGTTTTACTGTTGTATGACTTTGTATGGTCTTGTGTGAATAATTAATAAAGTGGTTGCATGCATATTCAAATGCGGAGGCCGGTGATCCTCCTCCTTTTCTAAAATAATAATAAAATATCTATGTATAGTTTTTTCACTGATCATGATGGTCGCATGGAGTAAAGTATATCACGAGCTTGAGTAGTACTCCGTTTCTCTTACATGATTTGCAATTTTGCATGCACCATCCGTTCTCTACATCTCAACCTGCCAGACTTTTATCTTTCCCAGTCCGTTACCATTTCATCGAAGCCTACCAGCCACGAAGTCCTCTCCTTCCTTCCTTCCTTTCACGGGGCTACGCGCCAAATGCATCGGCACGGACATGGACAGTCTACTGAACTTGCAAGGTGACAGTGCACGCGCCCGATTCATCTGGCCACCTGACCAACCCAAACTACCACCAGTGAATGCATTCACATACACGTACGTTGTTTGATGTTGCACTGTATCACTCAGCCAGCTGGAGCCTGCAGGAACCAAGCTTAATTCCTACGAGAAGTATGGAAGGGCCGGTCAGGCGCGTATACATGCGATGCTGGCATCGGACTCTCACACCGTACCATCCAAAACAGCATACGCCTCGCGACTGGCAAAGCCGCCATCGTGTCTTAAATAAATTGGTGTCGGCCCAGACCACCGCCATGCACCGCGCCGCGCGCCTGCATGCATGCTTGAAACGATGAACTCACTGCATGCATGTGCTTGTCAACCGTCGAGCACGTACCTCCCGCCACGTATCTGGTATGCCCACAATTTTTATACAGAAAAACGACAAGGCTGTGTGTATACAATACACACAAACATACTAGAACGCAGACCTTTCCGATGATATATCACTGACTTTATGCAGAGCGTAGGCGCCCATGCATGTGCCTTCCGTCCATCGGGTCCATTGATTTTCCTCCCTGTGTGTTTGTCACCTTGCTGGCCGTGCGCCGTTGGTTAGGCGCCATGCAATGCAATGCATTGTTGGGCACGGGCCGTTTGTTTATGCCCACGCCGGGTGCCAAGTAGCTTCGCGCTGTGGCCTCGTATGATTTGTTATGGGTGTGTTTGCTAGGGTGCACGGAGGATGCATGAGGGTAAAAGTTTCCAACCCGACCCACTTTTGCTTGTTTGATAGGGTGTATGAACTCACATGGGCTATGCTCATCTGATGCATAAAAGGGCCCTTAGCTATGCTCATCTCATGCACCCCAGACAGGGTGCATGGAGGCAGCCATACTGGCCCTGACTCTCGTCCCCACCCAATAGACCACGTCCAGATATGTTTATATTTTTATAAAATGTTTAGAATTTTAAAATTTGTTTAAGTCTTCGAAAAGTTTAGAATTTCAAAAAAAATATTTTTTTTTAAAATTTTAGAATTTCAAAATTGTTTAAATTTTCAGTTTTTTTCCCATAATTTCAACATTTTAAAAAAATCTACAATGTTCGGAATTTCAAAATAAAATAAAAGATTGTTTGAATTTAGAAAAACAGAATTTCAGATTTATTTAATTTTTTATAAAATATTCAAAAATTCAAATTTTGTTTAAATTTTCAAAAAAGCTCGGAATTTCAAATATGTTTAAATTTTCAAAAAAGTTTAGAATTTCAAAATTTATTTGAAAAAAAATAGAATTTCAAAAAATTGTAAATTTTCGAAATATGTTTGAATCTGTGTTCATATTTTTCCGATTTTGTTCATCATTCAAAAAAATATTCAGAATTTGAAATTGTTCAGCATGTCTAAACACATGCAGGCTGGCCAACAAAGTCTCAGCTCAGCATGTCTCAGCGCGTACATCGCTGCCAAACAACAGCAACTGCATAAACTCAGCATGTATGAAAGGAGAACAACTAGGCTAGGTCCATACATGCTACCAAACACCTATGTGCAGCCCAAGCATGTAGCTGATGTAGTGCGTGTGCTGCTCGATCGCTTTCCCTGGGGAGAGAATCGTCTGGAGTCGACCTTCACACCTACAAATTGTTGGGCAAGGAAAGAAACTGCACGGACGCACGATGGGGTGATCATATATGTAATGTCCAGGACTCCAGACCTTGGCGGCATTCGATAGTTTGTCGCCATATACACACATCATCAGGCCAGGCAACAGCGAGACTAAAGTGCTACGAGTTGATCAACGGGACCGATCAGATTATTTCATGTGTTGCCACATATTCGATCAGACTATTTCACGGAATCTGTTAACTCCCAAAACAGTACTCCCTTTAGATCACTAAAATGTCTTAGTTTAGCTAAATGACAGTCGACTAATATTTGAACTGGGATCAGTCGATTTTTGAGAGTTCGCCTGAGTTCGCCGAATGAAAGGAAGGAGAGGAAAGGGGCTCGTCGGAGGGCTACCCCATTATCTACCTTAGGGTTTAGGGTGGGGGTGGTGGATGGCAGTGGTGGGGGGCGGTGGTGCACTTCACCGGAGAAAAAACCCAAACGCGGGCAGGTCTAGAGGGATGATGACTGTCGCCGCCGGCTAGACCGGCGGAGGGGGCGGTGAGGCGGTCGTGGGAGTGCAGCCGGCCGCAGGCCGCAGTGGGCGGCGGCATGTTTGGCGGTCTGGAAAGAAGAGAGGTGAGGAAGAAGAAGGTCCAAGCATCGTACGATCTTCATCCAGTGGTCCGGAACGGCCCACAAAGTTTCGCGCCCTAAAATAGTTTTAGCGCGCCATTGTAGCACTTTTAGCACGCCGGACCCAACATCGGTTTGCCAGATGCCCAAAAACACGCGCCAAAAAAACACGCAATGTAAATTGTGAAGCGTGCGCAATACGGCGCCTCAAATTTGCAGCACGTGATATCTTTTTCAGTGCACGCCCAACCTTTTTTGCGTGCACACTATTTTACAGCTTCTGCTGGAGCTGTCCGGCGTCCAAAAAACCCAAAATTTAGCGCGCGGAGAAGTTTTTTGGTGCCTGCTGGAGATGCTCTTAGAGCATCTCTAGCAGACCCCGCAAAATCCCGAACCGCAAAACGTGTTTGCAATTCGACGAAGATCTCGTTTGCGAGTCGAAAACGTGCGTGGCCGAACAGAAACCGTATATGAAACTATATAATTTTAAAAAAAAGTTTTGCGGAAGAAATTGCAACAGTAGTAGTTCATCACATACTACATGGTCATTCATAGTTCATCATCACATAGTACATTATCATGCATACTATATTCTACTACTACTACTAGAGGAAGGGGGGATCTCGCGTCGGCGAGCCGAGGTCGATATACCAAAATGGACGAGCTCGCGGCCAAGGACGACGCGGTGGAGGAGCTCAGTCCTCGTCAGAGCTGACGAGATCGATAAAATTTGACCTCTGCTCCTCGCGGATGCGCCGCCACTCATCGTCCTTCTCCTTCGCGGCAAGGTTGGCCGCGACCGCCTGCTGGAGGATGACGTCGTTGACCTCGTCGTCGTGGCCCCGACGCTCCGCCTCCTCGTGCATGCTCCGCTCGGCAATGGCGACCGCGTCGAAGTCGGCCACGAAATCTTCGGGCCCGACAACACCTCGGTGCTCGATCTCGTTCGGCTCCTGCTTGACGGCGACGACCTCGATCTCCTCCGGCTCCTCCGATCACTACATCTTCACGGGGAGAAGCCTCACACAGGACGAGGAAGAGCTCACGGCGTGGGAAGATCTCGCGGCGGAGGACGAGCCCGTGGCTGAGGAGGACGTACGCCCGTGCCGACGGTCGTATTCCTCCGTCTCGCGGACGAGGAAGCTCGGCGGCGGCGAGAGGCCCATGTCCGTCCACTTCCTCGCCCGCGCTTCCTCGCGTCGTCCGAGCGGACACGCCGCTCGCGCTCGGGGTCACCGCCCCCGCCGGAGCTGCTCCCGGAGCCCCGACCGGAGCTCCACATGGCGGCTGGATGAGGAAGGGGCTCACTGGCGATGAGAAATGTGAGGAAGGGAGTGGGGAATTGCGGAGAGACGCGACGGCGGAGGGGTAGGGTTTGGACCCGCAAATGCACCACGAACCCATATATATACTGCTTTCGCGGGGGGGGGGGGGGCGGTTTGCGGGCACGGTAAAAATTTTACGGGCCGGACGATTATACGGGCTCTGTTCTGGCGAGAAAATTTGGCCGAGCTCGTATACTCGTCAGAATTTTACGGGTTTGCACTTTTGTGGGTTGCTAGAGTTGCTCTTAGGAGTACTATTCTTCTATCTTGGTTTAGCTCGGCTACTAGGCTAATACTCGAGTTGATTGCAGCGGGGATCGTCTAGAACAGGCGTGCATGCAGAGCTTCGGTGCATGCATGAGCTGGGATCTTCTTATCATGTTTGTATAGGATTTTTTGTTCTACCTTTGACAATTGGGAAGCAAGCGGTTTAATTTATGCAGCCTGTGCTGGGCATGCAAGAGTCAGCTGGCTGGCTCTACTCGGTACAGTGCAGTGCACTCAGCGTGTCTGCGATAACGAGGTGCATCGCATGTAACATAGGAATCGACGATGCAGTTCCTAGGACTCAATCTGACAAAGATAACTAGTATTTGGCTCAGCATTACGAGGCGCAGCTTGTGGCCTTGGTAGCTCCCGATCGAGGGTTCGTGGGATTTGCTCTCAGCAGGGTCGACACTGTTTGAACCCATATGCGGGCATCCATTGCATCTCTTCCCCTTCTTTACAAGAATGGACCGCTGGCTAGCGACGCAAAGCACCGCATCTTTCTACATTAGGCTTTGCTTTACGAGTTAGCTTCCACGTACCCAGTTCTACATTAGGGACGTCAACTCTACCAAGTCAATTTATTAGTACTATTAAATCATCAAAGTCAGTTGTACCACTGTAAGAAATGCCGCTGCCAGCTGCCTACTGGTTATTAGAGCATCTCCAACGGTGGCGCCAAAAGATGGGCGCACGTGGTAAACCCAGCTTTTAGCGCGCTTGGGACGTTTTGCCGCGCTCCAGCGATGGCGGAAAACTCGCACGCGCGAAAAGGCGGCAGCTCGCGCGTCATTTTTGACGCACCGCTTCCGGCGCGCCTATAAAATGCGGCGCTCGCCACACGCCTTTTCCACGACTCCTCTTCCTCTTCCTCTGCCACGCGTGCCTCCACCGCTCCAGCGCCCCGCCACCAATGCGCCACCATGCCGCCGCGCCGCCGAGGAGCGTCGGGCTACCGCGGGTACTACTCCGAGATACGCTCCGGCGATCTCCGGCTCGGTCTCGGCACCTACGGAACGGCGCGCGAGGCCGCCCGCGCGTACGACGCGGCGGCGTGGCTCCTAGGCAGGCCGCGCGGGCAGATGAATTTTCAGGACGTCTACACGCTCCAGGCTCCAGCAGGCGCTGGACGTCGCCTCGCCGCCTCATCTTAACACGACATAAGACCATGCGGAGCACGCTGAGCGGCAGCGCCGCCTCCTCGTTGCCCATGAGGACGAGCGGGTCATGGCGGAGTGGCGCCGGCGCCACCCGGAGGACGTCGCCTACGAGCAAGTCTTGTGGGCAAGGCACTGCAAGGAGGACACGCGAAGGCGCCGCGAGGAGCGGTTGGACAGGCGTCGGCGGAAGGCATTGGCGAATGCGCAGTCGGATATCGTTGCAGCAGGTGGGAGGTCGTTCTTCATGAAAGACGATGATCCTTGGTTGGACATATGGCTCGATACCTCGGAAAACACCGACGAGGATGATGATGGTGATGATGGTAGCGACTTGGAGTAGTTTCTATCAAGTTGCACCGTAGTTTTATCTATGCTTTCGAACTATCTATCTAGTTGCACCGATGTAAAATACCTTTGTATCATTTTTTATTTATGCAATCTATCTAGTTTTTATTTATCTATGCTTCCGATTTATCTAAAATAAAAAATTATTATGAGCGCGCGCTGCATTTTTTGCGCGCTGCATTTTAGCGCAGCTGCTGGAGCCAGCGCTGCGCGTCGCGCCAAACCAGGCGATGGGCGCGCAGCAAACCAGTTTTTTGCGCGCGGCGCGTTCAGCGCCTGTTGGAGATGCTCTTATATATATGAAACCATACTGCAAAACTGCATCGTGGCAGCTGGAGATCGAGTAGTATACCACATGCAGGACACTCTATAGTTAGGAGCAGTGAATGGCCACGTTTCAGTGCAAGTACTACAGCGTGCACCGTAGCTTAATGCAGTGGCGCGATACGGAACGGGCTACTCATCGCTTGGTCTGCTTCCAGTGGTCTGCAAACGTTTGCCAAAAATAAGTAAAAGCTTGACGAAATTATGGAACGGCACCGGCACATAGCAGAAACCTCCCAGGCTTTTGGATCGGAAAACATAGGGCGCGAGGCAAAGCAGGGCTATCTTGAACCTAGCAGGAGGCGGCAGCCGCCCGCATGTCCCCTGCGAACAGAGACGGCGCCAGAACGAAACCCTCCGTCCACAGTGCTCGGACACGCGTGTCGTTTCTTACCATTACTTTACCCATTAAATCGCTGACTCCTGGCGCTTCACGAAAGGGGGCGGCGCCCTGTCGCCCGACTGTCGGCGGCCGAAGCCTGTGCCTTCTACGAACGCCTGAAACAAGCCGCAGGCAGAGGCCACGGCGGCGCCCTCGGTGGCGGAGCAACAGTAGGCTACTCCGCCTGGCCGCCGGGGACACGGCACCGGCACGCAGATGCAGAGATGGCAACTGCCAACCGGTGGCCTGCGTTCGGCGCGGCAGCAAGTGTGATGGAACGAGATGCACCCTACTAGTATCATCAAGTGTGATTGATACGCAGGCATCAACTTATTTCCGATCCTTGACGCTAGTATATGTACGGAACGCACCGCCATTGTATTCTAAACTAAATACGCTGCACTAGATCAATCTTTGCCGACCACCAAGAATCGTGTCCTGCGAAAACGACAGCATCGGCTAAAGAAAAATCAGCAGCAGCAGACAGCAGTACTAACCGCACCATGCGAAGGGTGGCCAATGGGTTAACTCTTGGTAACCGGCAGTGCGACTTGGAATGTTCCGACTCCACCCATTTGTTAATTTGCACGGCAGTGTACTACGCTTGATGGAAGCGAATTACCGTACATCTATATTTACAGAGGCGAAATCATCACTGCTCAGATATACGTGTGAAACAAGAGAAAGAGATTGGATTCAGCACAGCCCATAGGGCGGCCGGGGTAACGTTTATATATACAGCCTCTAGGGCACGTCATAGCCGAGATTACATAGGTTGTTACACGTGATAAGGAGATAACTACAGATATTAACAGCCTCCTAATTCTATAACAACATTCTGTTTAACATCCCCTCAATCTGAACTTCCCTCAAAAAGATTCAGATTGTATCTATTTGAGACAAACATTGTCTCAGTCAATGGCTTTGTGAATATATCTACAACTTGCTCTTTAGAAGAGATGAACCAAACATCTAACGCCTTGGCTGCAACTCTCTCTCGAACAAAGTGAAAATCTACTTCTATATGCTTAGTCCTGCCATGAAATACTTGATTAGCAGATAAATAAGTAGCTCCCAAGTTGTCACACCACAACACAGGTGGTCTTGTCATGAAAACACCAAGTTCATCAAGAACTGATTGGATCCAGATTATCTCAGTTGTTCCATTCACAAGTGCTTTATACTCAGACTCCGTGCTTGACCGAGAGACTGTGGCTTGTTTCCTCGAGCTCCAGGAGACAAGATTAGGGCCAAGAAACACAACAAAACCACCAGTAGACCTCCGATCATCACTGCATCCTGCCCAATTTGCATAAGAGAAACAACTCAACGGCATTGAAGGGGATTTCCTTATAAAGAGACCCATACTCCAAGTATACTTCAAGTATCTCAAAATCCGTTTGGCAGCTGAGAGATGTACAGTTGTGGGTGCATGAAGAAACTGGCAAACACGATTCACTACAAAGGAGATATCTGGTCTGGTAAGTGTTAGATACTGAAGAGAACCAACCAGACTACGATATTTCATGCTATCATCTTGAGACAATGGCGATCCACTTTCCTTGGTGAGCTTCCTAGATGAAGACATGGGTGTGGTGGAGATATTACAATTCTCCATATTAGCTCGATGAAGAATGTCGCCAATATACTTCTGTTGAGAAAGTACAACCCCCCTGGCGACGACCGCACCTCAACTCCAAGAAAATAATGCAAAGGACCGAGATCTTTGATAGCAAAAGAAGCCTGAAGATCAGCAAGCAACTTGGTGGTAGCAGTAGGAGACGAGCTGGCCACAATGATATCATCCACATACACAAGCATAAACATGGTGACATGATCATGATGAAGAACAAACAGGGAGGTGTCAGCCTTAGATGCCACAAAGCCAAGTTGGAGAAGCCGGGAACTGAGTCTGGAATACCACGCTCGAGGAGCTTGTTTGAGACCATAGATTCCTTTGCTGAGCTTGCAGAGATGATGTGGGGTCCTGGAATCCACAAAACCCGGTGGTTGTCGCATGTACACCTCTTCCTGAAGAACGCCATGAAGAAAAGCGTTTTGGACATCCAGCTGACGTAAGCACCACCCACGAGAGACTGCAATGGAGAGGACGAGACGAACAGTGACATGTTTGATGACGGGGCTGAACGTATCATCATAGTCCAAGCCATATCGTTATTTGAACCCCTTCGCAACGAGTCGTGCCTTGTGACGATCAACTGTTCCATCCGCCTTGTGCTTGAGTTTGAAAACCCATTCCAGTCGATCACGTTGACATTGGATGGTGGTGGAACCAAAATCCAGGTGCCATTATGATGAAGAGCATCAAGCTCGAGTTGCATGGCGCACGGCATGCAGGAGAATGGAGAGCTTCACGATGATCAGTAGGTTTCCGCGAAGCGAGAAACGCACGCCGAGACGGATCGTACGTGACCGTTCCATCCTTGCATTGCGTGGCTTTGCGCGTGTTGTCACGTAGGCAAGTCACCATGGTGTGGCCGTTCGGAGCAGCGGATCCGCGCAGAGCAGAAGATCCAGGCGGGAGATCCTCCTCGGATCCCGCACTAGCAACAGAGCCAGCGGGACGAAGATCTTCCTGGGATCCCGAGCCGTTAGGTGACGAGGCGACAGGAACGACAACCGAGGCCCGACCTGGAGCCATGTGGAGCTCGGCCCGAGGTGTGTCGGGCTGGAGGGAGGCCGGCCTAGGCGTGGGCCCTGCCACTGGCGCGGGTGAAGCAGCGGATGCGGGTGGAGGAGAAACCGGCCCATCCATGGACGCCACGCGTCCCACTCCAGGGGTCGTTGTACAGCCGCTGCCTGGCGCGGGGGAGGGCGCGTCGCTGTCCGCTGACAACATGGGATCCAAGACCGGATCAGCCTCGGATCAGGCGCCAGGATCCTCCTGGGATACCATGATGATCTCGCCAGGGATTTTCTGCGCCGTGGGATATCCTGCTTCCAAGTTAGCACGTGAAACAAGTGTACAATAGTTCATGTCGTCATGCGGAAATAATAATATGGCATGTTCTGCAACCCTAGGTGGTACGGGAGAGGGGAGAGGACTAGCAAATGGAAAAACCATTTCGTCGAACATGACATCGCGAGAGATGTACACGCGGGCAGTGGACAAGTGTAAGCACTTGTAGCCCTTGTGACGAATGCTATACCCGACAAAGACACATTGTGGAGATCGAAAGGCAAGTGTTGTGTTTGTTGTAGGGTCGCAAATTTGGCCAACAAGCACAACCAAACGTACGAAGGGATGTATAGTCGGGTTTGGTGTTAAACAATTTTTCCATAGGACTTGTGTTGCCAATGACACGACTAGTAAGTCGATTGATAAGGTAGCAAACCGAGAGATATTCCTCATCCCAAAACCGAAGGGGCATAGACGCATGTGATAACAGAGACAACCCCATGTCAACAATGGGACGATGTTTCCTTTCAGCAGAACCGTTATGTTGATGTGTGTGTGGGCAGGAAACGTGATGCATAATACCAAGTTGGCGAAAGAAGGTGTTGTTGAGTTTTTCGTACTCACCACCCTAGTCGGATTGAACACATATAATTTTGCGAGACAAGAGGCGTTCAATGTGAGCAAGAAAATCACAAAAACGTCAAACACATCACATTTCCGTTTGAGAAGATAAATCCAAACAAACTTACTATAATCATCAATGAATGAGACATAGTATTGAAACCCACCAGAAGAGGTTTTGGCAAGTCCCCACATATCCAAAAAATAAGTTCTAAGGGAAAGGAAGAAACACTTGATGATCTAGGGAAAGGTAGCTGGTGTGCTTTGCCTTGTTGACAAACATTACACACATGGGTCAAAGACCGACTAGATGAATCTAGCTTATTTGAAGATAAAACGTGTTGGACAACTTGCGTGGAGGGATGGCCAAGTCTTGCATGCCAATCTTCAGCAACAACCTAACCGAAGACAAGGCACGAGGAGGTGATGGCCGAATGGGATAGAGCCCATTCTCACATCTGCCTTGAAGTAGAACCCTCTTGGTGATCAAATCCTTCATAAGAAAATGAGTAGGGTAATACTTTAGATAAGCATGATTATCAACGGCAGGACGATTGACAGAAAGAAGATTTTTGTTAGCATTAGGGACATGCAAGATATTGCGAAGTTTCAGATTTGCAGAGGGAGTAGGAAGAACTGCATGACCATGATGAGCTATGTGCAAACTTGAACCGTCGGATGTGTGGATGCGATCCTTCCATGGACACTTCTCCCGGATCGTGAGGCGATCTAGGTCCCCGGTGATGTGGTCGGTGGCGCCGGTGTCAGTGAACCAGGCGGGATCTCCTAGGATGGAAGGAGGAGATGCAGCAGCAAGACCAGCCATCTTGGAGTCTTGGGGTTGGAAGGCGTGGTTGTAGCGCTGGCCGCACTCCTAGTCATAGTGCCCAGGACCGCGGCAAAGCTGACACTGGACGCGGTTGTCACCGTGATCGCCGTAGTCGCCGCGGTCACCGCCTCGGTTGCCTCCGAAATCGCCTTGCGGGCATGCACCACCACCGCCACGGTTCCCGCAGTCACCTCCGCGAGAGTTGTTGTAGCCGTCGCGGTCACCGCCGTTGCCTTGACCCTTGCCGCGGTAGTTGCCCTTGCCCCGATTTGGAGGGTTGTTGTTGGTGTTGCCGTTGGAGTCCCGAGCGACGAAGTTGACGGAGGAGCCGCTGGGATGAAGACGAGCGGCGTTGTACTCACGACGGCGTTCGAAGGCGATGGCGTGAAAGTAAAACTCCCCAAGCGACATGCCATCAAGGACAGTCGTGGCAGCAGTGATGAGTGGCTCATAGTCGCTGTCGAGGCCGGTGATGATGGCGGTGATGATGTCCTCATCACGCATGGCGCGACTGTCGTGGAATTGTTACGTCAGATGTCCTAGCGTAAGGACTTAGTCGTGGAGCCATCGCAACTAGGAAGCTAAAAGGGGTTAAACGGGACAAAGGACACGAGGTTTATATTGGTCCGGCCCCTTGCGGTGAAGGTAAAAGCCTACGATCCAGTTTTGGGTGGGATTGCTTATGAATCGATAACCAGGGAGTGAATCCGCTTGACCTAGTTCTCGATCTGATGTTACATGCCCTGAACCGCCGCTGGGTCGTCCCTTTATATACAGAGGTCGACGCCCAGCGGCTCACAGAGTCCCGGCCGGCTCATAAACAGTGTCCGGCTCAGTCTCTTAACTATTCTTGCTTTACAATACAAGTCACATACATATGGCGGTTTATCACTACGGGCCTTAAGTCGCCTGTGGGCTTTGGGCCCTTTCTTGAACCGCCATCTCCATCCTGGGTGTCTTGGGCTTCAAGAATACTTGCAAGTATAACCCAGCCCCTCCTGGGTGGGTCGTACCAATAGTTATATCTCCAACATTAGGCCCCAGATTGATTTGAACTGGTTCATGTCAATCTTCGACACTTAAGAAAAATCTTCTGCATTGAAACTTTCGTAACCTGCCATGACGTCATCCTCTAGACATGGGGTAACCCGCCATGACGTCACCTGCCATAAATACATGTTTTGTTCAATGTATCCAACGGATCTTTATCTTGATGACCATCCCGAAAATCGAGGCATCCTTGTAGTTGGATAACTTATGTTTTTTGCCTCCTCGTTTTTCGTGCTCTTTTAGTGGTCTTTCCTTATAAATAGACCCAACCAGGTCTTTCTTCATTCTCCTCCTTCGTCTTCTTCTTCCTCTCAACACCCCACTGTCGCTCGAGCTCCGCTGCCACCGCAGCGCACCTCGTCTCCGTCAACCTTGGCCGCTGCATCAACCTGAATCCGACGAGAGAACGGCGGCGCCCCTCCGCAACAGATCCAGCGCTGTAAGTTTCCCCTTTCTGCATCTTAGATCTATGCTAGGGTTGGCAAGTTTTTCTGTACAGTTCATAGTTCATGCCCGTTCTTCGTGTTTCCTCTGCTATGGCTTCTTTTGATCCAACAGTAGCATAAATCTTGTGTGGTAGCTATTCCGCATCCATTTTATACACTAGAAGATCCTCTTTATTTGCAAGGAATCCTCATTAGGACGCATGAACTCCTCTGTACCATGTTTTTAGGTCTAGAAATTTTCCTTTTTCGAACAACCATTTGATCGAAAATAATAGCTGCAGTTTGTGAAACTTGTTTATGCAACACTTAGGCAAAAATCTGAACTTGTTAGATCCATCTAGCCATTGCAATTCTTGTCACCGACTTTGTAAAGAGACAAATCTCACTTGATAACTTTGACCACTCATGGCGGTTTAATTAATTCTATGGCGGCTTAAATAACTTTGACATAATTATCCTTATATCATTAGGCCCCTTCATAAGCTGCCATCTTGAATCTGTACTGTAATGCTTCTGTCCGGCTTAAATTTGAACCGGGAATTTTTACTCTTTAGGCTTTGTCATAATGGCGCCAAAAGCTCTCACTTCCTGCAACTGCGTCAAATCAATTGTCACAAAAAACACATTTGACGATTTTGTGAAGACCGGCTATCTGCCGAAGAAAGAAGTCATGTCCTATCGTGCCCCAGACCCGGAAGAAAAATTTCCCCAGCCCAAAGAGGGGTAGGTTATTGTTTTCACGGATCAATTGAACCGGGGTTTCTCTCCACCCGACTCAAAATTCTTCGGAGATGTGTTGCACTTCTTTGATCTTCGCCCACAAGACATCAGACCCAATTCCGTGTCTAACATCTGCAAGTTCCAAGTATTCAGTGAAGTATATCTTGGAGAAGAACCCAATATATTGCTCTTCAGAGAGTTATTTTACTTAAACTGCTAGAATGAATGCGCCAGCGGCCAGAGCTTAGAACTTGGTGGTGTCTCAATCCAGCGTCGAAGGGACGTTATCTTTCCTTATGCCAATCCACCAAGTCATCCCAAAGACTGGAATCAGACCTGGTTTTATTGCCAAGACACCTCTCCAGCTGGTGAAAATCCTCTGCCCGGCCTTCGTGCTCTCCGTCTGGACTCCACACATCCGCTCCCTAACAAGATAACAGCCGCCGAACGTAAAACGCTCGCCCCCACCCTGGCTAAGATCAAGGCTCTTCTGGGGAACGGGCTGAACGACATTGATTTAGTCCGGGTTTGGCTCGCCTGGCGGGTTATTCCATTGAGCCTCCGCCCCAGTTTGATGTGCATTTATACTGGCAAAAAGGATGACCCTCTGTGGCACAGTCCTGATGACTTACCTGACCATGTCATCAGTGATATGACAAAGTCACTTTTGAATGAGAGTTTAGCAAACTGCGGTAAGGTGGGCTTAGCTCCCTTCTGTGAAGCTAATCCGGCTCCAGCGGTAAGCTACCCTACTAAATATATTACTTTGATTTTTCGATGTTTTACCCATACTCATATCTCGGTTTAACTTCTCACAGGCGGATGATAAATTCTGGAAGGCCAAATATGATCACGAGGCCGCAAAGAAAGCCAGAAAACTGAAGAAAGCCGCCAGGAAAGAGGCCGCCAAGAAGAAGGGCAAGAAATCCACCGCCTCCGACTTACTTCAGCTTGAATATTCTTCTGAGTCGGAGGTAGCCCTTGGCTCTCTTGGCTCCTTTTTTAATTATCTTATTGACACTGATTATCAGCAGGAGGACACAGGTGCAAGCCGTAACAAGGCTGATGAGGTAACTATCCTTTCCTCCGACTCCGAGCCTTCGCCAAGACGGAAAATCCGCGGAGTGACCCGGAAAGTAAGGTTTTCCCATCCTTTATCTTATCACGATCCTCAATTTCTTTTGAAGCGGCAGATTTATGAGAGCCGGAGGCAGACCCAGACCAGCAAGGATACAGAGCTCTCCTCCGGTTTACCAAACACGCCAAGGAAGCGCCGAAACAAGGTCACCTCCGTTTTAAATATTTCTTACCCTTTGGAGGGTCTTACTCGTTAACCACTCAACTCTTCTGACTCGGATTATCAAGAAACTTCCCCTTCCTCCGGCGACTCAATGCAGTCCAATCTGCCGGCTTTCAAGACTACAACAGGGTAACAATAATTTTGTTATCTTATATTTACTTTAATCCCTTGTATCTGTATTAACCTTTGTTCTGACACAGTGGACATGCCAAACCCAGCAAACGGGTTAGAAAGAGCAACCCGGCTGAAGACACTGTTGTGACCGAGCCGGTTCTTGAAACAGCTGCACCAGACTCATTAACTCATGATCCGCCGTCTGAGCCAGCTCAAAACATACCAACTCCCACTGCTGACCTGCCTGCTGAACGTGCCGTTGATGGCTCAAAAAATCCAGAAGCCACCAGCCTGGTCCGCATAGATGACCAGCAAAACATCGATGTTGAGATTACTGGAACTGGCTTTGTTGAGTTGGGAAGGCCAACTGTACTGGCCAAGTGTTCCGCCAAAGCAGAACTTCTGAGCCATCGCCGGGTCAAGCTTGACGTTGCAAATTATGCTCATATGAGTGTTGGAGACATCTTTTCCGGCTCCATGAGCCAAGCGCACAGTAGCCGCGACGTTGAAATCGACATGGTGAAACAGATGCACCATAAATTTGAGGTATGACTCCCTCTTTCCCCCTAGTCTACTGCTTATGAAGAATATGTTGTAGAATTTTGAAAATATCGGAACTCCGGCTTAATCCATAGCCCCCAAGGGCCGGTTTAATCAAAGTGAATGAGCTGGTTCTTCAGATGCTTATATGAATCATATGAACTGTGTTATTTCGAACTGCAATATGCATTAGCCCCCAAGTGCCAAGTAGTCATGCTTGCAAAGTGCTTGGGACTTAAATTTTGTGAATCACCAATCTTTATGAACCGTCAGTGTAAATAGACTTCCGCAGTAGACATTAGCCCCCAAGTGCCAAGTAGTCTTGCTTGCCAAGTGCTTGGGACTTTCAAATATAAGATGTTAATGATCATGATTTTGATCCGGTCCTTGTGCATGTTACCACCAATCAACTGCAAACAAAGATTGCTGATTTGAAGAAACGCCTGCAAGATCAAGAAACGGAGACCCAAAAAGCCAATTCCAAGTTTGAATTCAGTGTATCTGAACAAGAGAAGCTGAAGGCCGATTTTGAAGCAGAGAGAAAAACTTGGGTTGATGAAAAGAATGCTCTAACCCAATGGGTTGTTGATTCAGAGGTGGCTCTTGAAAAGGTAACCAATGAACTGTCCGGCTAAAACCGCCGTGTGACTCAGATGGTTACCACAATCTTTGGTAAGTCACCCTGCAAGTTAGAGAAATTATACTTTTCAATGATCATATAAATTTGTCTCTTAACACACCTGACATTGCCGTGTAGGCCCTAGGAGCTCTAATCTGAACCAGGACTCTCTGATCAGGCTGAAGGCAGTTTATACCCTGGTGGAGCAACTCTACACTGGGTCTCAGCGCGCTTTAGCCAGCGTGGCTCTATCCAATGAAGTTCTTACCCTGTTGGCGGATGTGTTAAGAAGGCTTTCTGTGTTGCCCCAATGGATTACAGAACTGAAGAAGGCATTTGTAAGATCCGGTGGTGTAGCCGCGTTGAGCCGAGCCAAGGCTTGGCTTCCGGAACTAGACCCGGCTGACATTGTCACTAGGTATCCGAGCCTCAAAGAAGACGGTGCGACCTTTGATCAAGAAAACTTTGCTGCCTGTGTGAAGGCAATACGCCCTGTAGCCACAGTAATTGCCAAAGAAGCAGATCTCTCTAAGTACCAGGCGGGTTATGACGCGGAGAACCAGAGAATCCCAACACCTCAGTACACCCTGACAAGCTTGATTCCACCAACTCGTAAGCATACCTTCGCCCCTGAGATTGACCCGTCCGGGCTAGTTAACAATGAAGCTGAGTTTAAAGCTTTGAGTGGCATTGACTGGTCATCGTCAACCTTACAGGCCAAGGAGCAGGACAAAGAAGTGGAAAGGGTTGATCCGGAGGCTTCAGGCAATCCAGGGAATTAACTCGTCGGGCGGCTCATATTTGTAACCTTGCTGAAAAACAACGTTTAATCATTTTTACTCGTGGAGTCATGTAATAGGAGTAGAGATGACTTTAGTGCGTCATGCCTTCATGCATGTTTTAATGCCTTAATATTGCTTTAAATCGCCATCATATTTGCACTATGTCTTTGTTTTTTGATTTCCTTTATACATAAGAAATCTTGTAATTAACTCTGCATAGAGGTAGATCACAAAGACCCTCGGCAGTTTACCGCAGGGCGGGTTATAATTATCCCACACAATTACAAATGTAAAATATGAGTTATAAACAATTCTGATCAAAACTTGTAATATAACTGATAACGTCATACCTGAGATATCCAGCTTCTTACTGTCGGCTTAATTGATCTGGTCAATAAGGGTGATGACTCAGTTTATGAACCATGATTTTCTCTTGGGATTTGTCATAAGCTGGGCCACTGATTGCTTCAAAGTTAAGCCGGCTCAAAAATCTTATATGTCTTGAGTCATTGACAAAAAAGATCATAAGACAGATCCAACATAGTTTTTCAAAAAGACTTAAGCAAAAACATAAGGAAAACAAACTTAAGGTTTCTGATTCGAATATGATCAGTAAACCATCCCAAAGGGGTTAAGCTAGGGTTCGAATACAACCATGTAGCCCCCGGTGGCTTTGGCATTGCTCCGATCAAGAGGGTACCAACAGCTATGTTCTCTTTGGTTCGAATACGACCTATGTTTGAACAGGAAGCCCCCAAATGACCTTAAGAATATTTAACAACTCTGATTCGAATACGATCTGGGTCGGACTCAAGAGAGGTTAAGCTATGATTCGAATACGATCAAGAAGCCCCCAAGTGAGTTTTGGCATTGCGCCGATCAAGTGGGTACCGACAGCTATGTTCTCTTTCGTTCGAATACGACCTATGTTTGAACAGGAAGCCCCCAAGTGACCTTGAGAATATTTAACGACTCTGATTCGAATACGATCTGGGTCGGACCAATAACGGGTTAAGCTAGATTCGAATACGATCATCCCCCACTGGTCTTTGTGCAATTATGAAAAATGAAGACATATGATCTGTGGGGATGAAAAGGGCAGAGGTCCTGCTTTATTACTGATAATATATACATCACCAAGATATGTACATCATGTGAGTCGGTGGCTCAAGTGTAGTAAGGCAGAAGATGAGCTATGTTCCACGGCTTGCGGGTCTCCTCCTCCGACTTACGTGAGTCTTTGCGCTCTCGAACATCGATAAGATAGTATGACCCATTGTTCAAATTCTTGCTGACCATAAAGGGCCCGTCCCAAGGTGGGGATAACTTGTGTGCATCAGTCTGATCCTGGATGAGCCGGAGCACCAAGTCGCCTTCTTGAAAGGTTCTTGATTTAACCCGTTGGGTGTGATAACGCCACAAGTCCTATTGGTAAATCGCCGAGCGAGCTGCTGCTAAGTCATGCTTTTCGTTCAACAAGTCAAGTGCCTCTCGTCGTGCTTGTTCATTGTTAGCTTCCACATAAGCCGCCACCCGGGGCGAGTCATGGCGGATGTCACTAGGAAGAACCGCCTCTGCTCCATAAACCATAAAGAAAGGGGTATAACCCGTAGATATGTTGGGGGTAGTGTTGATGCTCCACAACATTGATGGTAACTCTTCCACCCAACAACCCGGCGTTTGTTGCAAAGGAACTAAAAGTTGGGGTTTTATACCTTTTAAAATCTCCTGATTGGCTCTTTCTACTTGACCATTGGATTGGGGGTCACCTACTGATGAGACATCAAGCCGGATATGCTCACGTTGGCAGAACTCCTCCATAGCTCCCTTAGACAAGTTAGTGCCATTATCAGTTATAATGCTGTGGGGGAAGCCAAAACGAAAATTCACCTTTTTCACGAATTGAACCGTTGTTGCTGCATCACACTTACTGACCGGCTCTGCTTCCACCCACTTTGTGAATTTATCCACTGCCACCAAGAGGTGAGTCTTTTTGTCCTTGGATCTTTTGAAAGGCCCAACCATATCAAGCCCCCATACAGCAAACGGCCAAGTAATTGGTATCATCCTCAATTCTTGAGCCAGCACATGAGCTCGCCGTGAATTTTTTTGACACCCGTCACATTTACTGACCAGATCTTCTGCATCTGCATGAGCCGTTAGCCAATACAATCTGTGACGGAAAGCTTTGGCCACGAGGGACTTCGAACCGACGTGATGGCCGCAATCCCCTTCATGGATCTCACGAAGAATCTCTTGGCCTTCTTCAGGGGATACACACTATTGAAACGCCCCAGTGACACTACGGTGATGTAACTCACCATTGGTAATCGTCATTGACTTAGACCGCTGTGTTATTTGTCGAGCCAAGGTTTCATCCTCAGGCAGTTCTCCCCAGGTCATGTAAGCCAAATATGGCACCGTCCAATCTGGGATGATGTGAAGAGCCGCCACCAATTGTGCCTCCGGGTCAGGCACAGCCAAGTCTTCCTATGTAGGTAACTGGACAGATGGATTATGCAAAACATCCAAAAAGGTATTCGGGGTACCGGTTTACGCTGAGACCCAAGCCGGCTTAGAGCATCAGCCGCCTCGTTCTTCCTGCAATCTATGTGTTCCACTTGATAACCCTTGAAATGTCCAGCCACATCATCAACTTCACGGTGATAAGCCGCCATGAGAGAATCTTTGAAATTCCACTTGCCTGAAACCTGTTGAGTTACCAAATCTGAGTCGCCAAAGCACCTTGCCCGGCTTAAGTTCATCTCTTTAGCCATCCGAAGACCATGGAGTAAGGCCTCATACTCAGCTGCATTATTAGTACAGGGAAACATCAATCTTAGCACATAGAAAAATTTATCACCTCGAGGGGAAGCCAAAACAACTCCAGCCGCGAGCCTTACAATTGCCTGGATCCATCAAAGTGAATTGTCCAGTATGTGTTATCCGGCTTCTCTTCAGGTGTCTGTAACTCTATCCAATCGTTGATGAAATCCACCAGTGCTTGAGATTTGATAGCAGTGCGAGACACATACTTTAAGCCATGAGTCCCAGGCTCAATAGCCCACTTGGCGACTCGTCCTATAGCCTCTTTGTTCTGGATGATATCCCCCAAAGGAGCAGAACTGACCACAGTGATGGGATGACCCAGAAAATACTGCTTAAGCTTCCGACTGGCCATGAACACCCCATAAACAAGCCTCTGCCAATGTGGATACCTTGGTTTGGACTCAATGAGCACCTCACTGATGTAATAAACCGGACGTTGAACCGGATATTCTTTACCAGACTCCCTTCGCTCCAGCACAATAGCTACGCTGACAGCGCGTGCATTAGCAGCCACATACAACAGCAACGGCTCTTTGTCAATGGGAGCAGCAAGGACCGGCGGCTCAGCCAATTGTCTCTTCAAATCCTCAAAGGCAACGTCAGCAGCATCACTCCAGACGAAGTTATCTGTCTTCTTCAACATTTGATACAGCGGTATGGCCTTCTCACCTAACCGGCTTATGAACCGGCTTAAAGCAGCAATATGACCCGCCAATCGCTGAACATCATTGATGCACTTGGGTTTTGCCAGAGAGGTGATAGCCTTGATCTTCTCCGGGTTAGCCTCAATGCCTCTGTTAGAAACCAAAAAACCCAAAAGCTTACCTGCCGGCACACCAAAGATGCACTTCGTCGGGTTAAGCATCATGTTGTACACCCGGAGATTATCAAAGGTCTCCTTGAGATCATCTATCAGTGTTTCCTTTGCTCTGGACTTCACCACAATATCATCCACGTAAGCACGCACATTACGGCCAATCTGAGTATGAAGGCAATTCTGCACGCAACGCTGATAAGTTGCCGGGGCACTCTTAAGCCCAAAAGGCATAGAAACATAGCAGAAGGCTCCGAAAGGAGTAATGAATGCCGTCTTCTCCTGGTCCTTCACCGCCATCTTGATCTGATGATACCCAGAATAAGCATCCAAAAAACTCAAACGCTCACATCCCGCTGTAGCATCAATAATTTGATCAATACGTGGGAGAGCAAAAGGATCAGCCAGATAGCCTTTGTTTAAGTCCGTGTAGTCCACACACATGCGCCAAGTGCCATTCTTCTTGAGTACTAGCACTAGGTTAGCCAACCACTCCGGATGAAATACCTCAATGATAAACCCGGCCGCCAAGAGCCGGGCCACCTCTTGACCAATGGCCTCGCGCCTCTCTTCGTTAAACCGCCGAAGGAACTGCTTGACCGGCTTAAACTTTGGATCAATGTTGAGAGTGTGCTCAGCGAGTTCTCTCGGTACACCCGACATGTCAGAAGGTTTCCATGCAAAGATGTCCCGATTCTCACAGAGGAACTCGATGAGTGCGCTTTCCTATTTGGGATCCAGATTGGCACTGATACTGAACTGCTTAGATGAATCACCAGGAACAAAATTGACCATCTTGGTATCCTCTGCCGATTTAAATTTCATCTCCGGCTCACGCTCCGTGGTGGGCTTCTTCAAAGATGTCATATCTGTCGGGTCAACATTGTCTTTATAGTATTTTAATTCTTCTGCGGCACAAACCGACTCAGCATAAGCCGCATCACCTTCCTCGCATTCCAGAGCCACCTTCCGACTGCCATGAACCACAATGGTCCCTTTATGACCCGGCATCTTCAGCTGCAGATATACATAACACGGCCGCGCCATGAACTTGGCGTAAGCCGGCCGTCCAAACAGAGCATGATATGGGTTCCTGATCTTGACCACCTCAAAGGTTAACTTCTCGGCCCTGGAATCATACTCATCTCCAAAGTCTACCTCCAGCTCAATCTTACCCACTGGGTATGCCGACTTACCAGGAACCACAACGCGAAAAACAGTATTGGACTGCTTAAGGTTTTTATCTGTTAACCCCATACGATGGAAGGTCTCATAATAGAGGATATTGATGCTGCTGCCTCCATCCATGAGCACCTTAGTGAACTTGTACCCCCAACTTGAGGTGCTACCACCAAAGCCAAGTGACCCGGATTGTAAACCCGGGGCGGGTGATCTTCTCGACTCCATGTAATGACCTGCTCAGACCATCTTAAGTATCAAGGAACCGCTGGCTCAACAGCGTTTACAGCCCTCTTATGAAGCTTCTGATCCCGCTTACATAAACTTGTGGTGAAAACATGATACTGCCCACTGCTCAACTGCTTCGGTTGACTCTGATAGCCAGACTGCTACTGCTGCTGACCCCCCTAGCCAGATTGCTGATTGTAACCACCTTGATTGAATTGCTTTGATTATTCTGGTGACCTTGGAAACCAGAACCAGAACCGCCACTTCCATTGTTCGGGCCGTGAAAGCCGCTGCCTCCTGAACCGCCGCTTGACCCGTGATTTCCATTGAATATATTGGAATTTTTGAAGGCCTTAATGATAGTGCAATCCTTCCACAGGTGTGTAGCTGGACTCTCCTTCGTGCCATGCTTCGGGCAAGGCTCATTCAACAACTGCTCGAGAGTAGGGCCTGACCCGCCAGATCGTGGAGGTGGCCTCCCCTTACGCCGCTGATTTTTGCCCTGTGTATTGGTGTTAGCCACAAACTCTAAGTTACCGTCTGCCTTACGTTTATTGTTGCCGCCTTGATTTGCCGGGTTAGGCTGCATGCCCTTAGCATTGCCGCTCTTCTTTCCCTTCCCTGCCTTCTCATCGTCAGACTTGGGATCCTTGGTACTATCTGAGTCGGCATATTTGACCAGAGCCGCCATCAACTGACCATGTCAGGACCTTCACGCTTAAGCCGCCCCAGCTTCATCTTCAGAGGCTCAAAACGGCAATTTTGCTCCAACATCAATACTGCAGAACCGGCATCCATCTTATCAAAGGAGTGTATTATTTCTTTCACTCGGTGCACCCAATGGGACGTGGACTCACCCTCCTGTTGTTTGCAACCAGTCAGATCCACAATCGACATTGGCTGCTTGCACGTATCTTTAAAGTTCTGAATAAACTTCTCTTTTAACTCTGCCCATGAACCAATGGAATTAGGTGGAAACGCCTTAAACCAATTACGGGCCATTCTATCCAACATCATGGTGAAGTACTTGGCCATCGCAGCATCGCTCACCTCTTGTAACTCCATGGTCATCTCGTAACTTTCAATCCATTCTCCGGGCTATAAATCGGCCGTGTAATTCGGTACTTTACGAGGCCCCTTAAAATCCTTGGGCAACCGCTCGTTGCATAGAGCCGGCACCAAACAAGGCACACACTCGGTTCTTGTTACTATTATTGCCTCAACTGACACTGCTGGATAAACCGGCAGGGGCTGATAAGTCGCCTGCTGTGCCGCCTATTGAGCTACCATTTCCGCTGCCTGTTGAGCCGCCTGCTCAATCTGCTGACGCACTCTATCCTGATAATGCACATTAGGAGCCCCACCCTGAGCCGGGCCGTACCCACGTGGCTGGTTACGGCGCTGGGTATTGCTTGACACGGCTGGTGAATCCAAATGCCTGCTGTAACTCTTGCTCTGGCTCGGATGTGGGGTAGAATGAATCCTGTCTACTGTAAGAGTATGCCTCCTGTTGTGCCAAGGCCGTCTGAAGAAGATCTCTGACTCTTCACGTTTCAACCGCCGCCGTTGAGTCGCCATCAGTTGGGAGAGCCGCCAGTCGTGCTGCCGCCGCGATCATGTTCTCCAGCGGGTTAGAGTAATGACCCAGTGGTGTCAGCACATAATGGGGCGGAGCAGTATTTAGACGCGGGGGTCCCATAACCTGTGGTTGAATCGGCGTGTTGATCTCGGGTGCTATGACCTGATTTACTCCTGGCGGGTTACTGGGTCCCGCTCCGGGTGTCTGGAAAAGGTTCCTAGGATCATAAACCGGAGGCAGACGAGATTGAGCCTTCTGATACCTTCTCCTCATAACCTCATTGGATGCATTCTGCTCCATCGTGAGCTGAAAAGCCTGTGAATGAATCTGCTGTGCTCGGACATCCAGAGTCGCCTGCTTAGCAGTCATCCTGACGTCTTCTGCCGCCAGGTTTTCTTTAGCCTGTGCTATATCAAGCTTCAAATGTGCCACTTCTGCATCGTGCTGAGCTTGATCCGCCGGGTTGACCACGACGGTTAATAGGGTCATTAATATCAGTGAGATCCATCAACACTTGAGCCGGCGAGCGCACAGGGCCTCCTGCCCCGGCTACTGCTGTATCGGAGGTCATGACCGCCGCAGTTGATGAAGTTAACGCAGGTTGAGTACCTGCCATGAAGATTCCAACTCTGTTTGGCGGCTCAAAGGGGTCCGGAATACTACTGTCATCGGAACAACCCCCAAGCCCGCCGTCTTGCAGTTGATACAACGAATCTGTCTCACCTATGGACGACTCACCATCGGAGTAGATTGCCGTGGAGTCAGATCCTTCAGAAAATTCTCCTCCATGGATGCATCCCACGAAGGCACACCTCACGGAGGGTTGAGCCCGGGCAGCTCTCGTACGCTGAGCCATCTCGATGATGTCGGTGCAGATGTCCGGCTCAGGGCCCGGCTCTCCGATCTTGCCGATGAAGACGTGGATTCCTCCGAAGGGGACCCGGTACCCGTACTCAATTGAGCCGGCATCGGGGCCCCAGCCTGCTTCGTCGATGTAGAGCTTGCCGCGAAGACTCTTGGTCATCCGGCCCACAACGTATCCCTTGAGCCCTTCGAAGCTGCCCTTTAAGAACTCAAATCCACTGTGCACTGGCCCCACGGTGGGCGCCAACTGTCGTGGAATTGTCACGTCAGATATCCTAGCGTAAGGACTTAGTCATCGAGCCATCGCAACTAGGAAGCTACAAGGGGTTAAACAGGACAAAGGACACGAGGTTTATACTAGTTCGGCCCCTTGCGGTGAAGGTAAAAGCCTACGATCCAGTTTTGGGTGGGATTGCTTATGAATCGATAACTAGGGAGTGAATCCGCTTGACCTAGTTCTCGATCTGATGTTACTTGCCCTGAACCACCACCGGGTCGTCCCTTTATATACAGAGGTCGACGCCCAGCGGCTCACAGAGTCTCGGACGGCTCATAAACAGTGTCCGGCTCGGTCTCTTAACTATTCTTGCTTCACAATACAAGTCACATACATATGACGGTTTATCACTACGGGCCTCAAGTCGCCTCTGGGCTTTGGGCCCTTTCTTGAACCGCCATCTCCATCCTGGGTCTTGGGCTTCAAGAATACTTGCAAGTATAACCCAGCCCCTCCTGGGCGGGTCATACCAATAGTTATATGGGTTAATTATCCATTTTCCCTTGGTGGTGTCCATCTGCTCAGTTTTGCCCTCAGATGCAAATTGTGCTCAGTTTTGCCCCTGGTCCATGCGCACCGACTCGTTCTGTGAACTTTGGCGTCTCCGTCAGGTCAACATTTTGACTCCGCCCTTACAGGTGGGACCAGGCGGCAGAGGCGGCCAATTTTATTCAGACCGTTGCACGCGTGGCTTGCGGGACCCAACAGAGAGCCATTGAGCATAGAGCCGTTGCGGGTGTGTGCTATATTAGCAGGCGACAGCGGCGGTGACCACGGCGACAGAGAGCACGGCGCTGACCACGGCGAGAGAGCGAGAGCACGATGGCGGTGGGAAGCTAGCTGTGGAGGGCGCGGCGGTGGGAAACTAGCTGTGGAGGGCGCGGCGATGTTGAGATCCCGTTCGGCTCTGAGCTCCATGTCTTCCGCAAGCTCCCGCGCCACCTCGCGGATGCAGAGCCGGGCGCGTATGGAGATGCCTGTCTTCGTCTGTCTGCGGTGCCGGGTGAGCGTTGATCGGAGGGTTTCTCACACATCGAGGAACCACAATCGTCTGTTCTACGTGTGCAGCGAGAATGGGGTAAGAATCGGGGCAATTGCACCATTTTCGTAGTCAGGATCTTTGAGCAATCGGTTGATCTATTCCGTGTTCATGCAGGTGGCATGCTTCTTTCTTTGGGTCGATGCTCTGGCCAAGACTCTGATAAATGAACTGCAAGAAGAGCATGACGAATGGTTGCGCATGCTGCCCCAAACCGTAGTGGCCGCAACACGAGCTCCGGAAGAAGAGATGGAGGGCGAAGCACGCACTGACAGAGAGCTAGCTGTTGAGCTTAGGATGTTGAAGAAGAAGGTTAGGAAGCTTGAAGATCAAGCACTACCAATACCCATTTGCAAATACTTTTGGGCATTTGTAGGTATGGTAATCGCACTGGTTGTAATGTTGAAAATGTATGGAAAGGCATGAATTATGGAGGAATTTGTAATCTTGAAATTGTATGAGAAATTCACCTAGTTTAAATGTTGGTCAAAGTTGTTTAAATGTTGAAAAAAAGAGAAGAATTGACCATGTTGAAAAAAAGGAGAAGAAATGAGGAATTCAGAAACTTTTGATCAATGAAATGCAGCTAATGAATTATTCCAGAGCCAAACAATTAAGGTTAGAAATTATTTGGAGGTGTTAAATATTTAATAGAAATTTAAGTAATCCAATTCAAATACACCGTCATTTAAATCAAAGACCAACATGTCATGGAAAATGTGCCTCAGCTCTGGTAGATGTTTACACCTAGTGCCAAAATAAATGAACATTTTTTAAGGGCATTACATTGAGTAGAAACTAATTTGTCTAAAAAAATGAAGGGTGGAAAATGCACAAGAAATTGGTGCGGCTGGGGACTCGAACCCAAGACCGCGTGGGTTAGTGGTGTTTAGGGCTGCGCTGGTAACCGCTAGGACAGATGGCAAGAGTTTGACATGGGTAGGGAAGCAATGTATACATAGTGAGACTGTGAAATTTGTCAAAAAATGAAGGGTGGAAAATGCACAAAAAATTGGTGCGGCTGGGGACTCGAACCGAAGACCGCGTGGGTTAGTGGTGTTTAGGGCTGCGCTGGTAACCGCTAGGACAGATGGCAAGAGTTTGACATGGGTAGGGAAGGAATGTATACATAGTGAGACTGTGAAATTTGTCAAAAAAAATGTGAGACCGTGAATGTTTGCACACGCGTGAGAGTGGTTTTCCTTTGTTTTGCACTGAAATTTTGGAGGGTTGGAAGGTTGAAAACGTATGTTTGCACTGCCACTTGGTTTTGGTTAGAGTGGCACTTGGTTTAGTGTTAGAGTCTCACTTGGTTTAGGATTTAAACAGAATAAATTTGCATGTTAGTTCATGACTTATTTTATTTTTGAATAAAACGGAGGGCTTCTCACCCCCTCTTTTGAATGACAACCACAAGTTCTCGAGCTTCATGACTTGGTTTAGGGAAGAAATTATATGCTTGGGCATGGACATTTTTTAACACACATAATAAACCCTAATAAATAACTTAGATAAGACGCAACAAGTACCATTACAATAATAAGTTCAAGGACAGTTCACGGACACATGACGAAACATGACACGACACGACACGACATAGAAAAGTAACAAATAAAAAACGAAATAGCCTTCATCTTGATCTCGTCCTTCCACTTTGGCCGCGCGCGCCCCTTCAACACCGTCTTCATCTCCACACCTCCTCCTCGTCGTCGTAGGGAAGGGAGTGCATCCCGGCTGGAGTGGGTAAGATGTTCTCGTAGTTGGTGTAGATGTTGTAGACGGTGAAGAAGATGGCCTCGCAGCCGCACCAAAAGACTTGGCCGAGGAGCTCGCGCGCATCAAACGGGTTGGTGAAGGTGACCGTGAGCAGTAGGAGGATGCCGCCGCAGTCACGAACCTCATTGACGATGAACATCCTCGGCGAGCCCCGTGGGAGGTGGGCATAGCCAGCTCTGAGGAAGGCGCGGGTGAGTTCGACGGAACCCCTCCACCTTGAAAAATCCCACACACGAAGCTCCCTCTCCACGAGCACGCCCGGTGGGTAGCGCCGCTCCGGCACGACAGGCGGACGGCTGAAGGTCGGCACGTTGAACTGCATGGTCTCTCTTGGGGAGGGCTCGGTCGATTGGGTGTCTCGCTTGAGAATGGATCGGATCTAGCTTATGGGTGGGAGAGGAAGATAGGCACCCCATTTATAGGCCTGTGGGTGGGAGAGGAAGAGAGAAAGGGTGAGAATGGTGTGTGTGTGTGTGTGTGAATCTGAACGCGTGTGTGTATCCGTTACGCTTTGCACTCTTAAATTTTTGCACAAAAACGATGCATGCATGGGGCGCGTGCGTGCATTTGAATCACTGCATGGCTCTTTGACCGGATAGTGCATCTGACTCGTTGAACCATCTAGCTGGCCTCGCTAGCTTAGCGCGCCTAGCACGCCTCGCTCGCATGCATGCACGTCGCAGCCTCCCTCGCTCGCATCCTATGCACGTCGTCGCCTCCCATGCATGCATGCAAGGCCTGGAAAGGCTGAGACGGGCTATTTACTGCGGTCTCAGCGGTCTCAGGCCCAGACAACGAGACGGCCCAATGGTCCATCCAGCGCGCCCGATATTTGTTTAAAAAACGAATCTCCCAGCCAATCAGATTGCATCTCGCGGATCGCCCCCTCCTCCCCACAGATTCCTTCTAGAAGGTTTAGATCGACGGCCCTTGTTCAGCGCTAGGGTTAGATGAACGGTCCTGGTTCAGTGCTAGGGTTAGCGGGGTTTGGGAGGGGTTTGGAGCAGTCAAAGCTATGTTTGACAAGATTTCAAATGAGCATGATAAATTAAATAAAATCAGAATAATAAAAAACCTGTGCACATAGTCTTCTTATGTCATATACTAATGATTTAAGTTGATAAACAAGGTTTACATACATTTAAACGATAAGTTCATGTGTATTGTATGATATCTCGAGTATCTCAAACTCTTTTGTATGAAGTGAGGAGAAGTGTTTTGGGGAAATAAACACGAAAATTTCAAAAAACTCACCACAACTTCATTTTAGAGTGACTAAGAAGGATCCAGGCTTAGTTTTTCATTTTGATGTTTTACACTTATTTAAATCTTGGTCAAAGTTAAGTTTGACCAGAATTCAAATGAGCAAAACAAATTAAAAAAATCAAAAAATGGAAACCAGCGCACATAGTCCGTATATATAGAATATATGTTTAGGAAAGTTATTTGGCTGATTTCGAGAAGGTCGAGAAAAACCTTGCTTAGAGATGAGGCCGTTTACCCTACCTTTGGACCCTCATTTTAGCACATTTTTCATGAAAATTTCAAAAACCTCACCACAGCTTCATTTTGGATTGACTAAGAAGGATCCAGGCTTAGTTTTTCATTTTGATGTTTTACACTTATTTAAATCTTAGTCAAAGTTAAGTTTGACTAGAATTCAAATGAGCAAAACAAAATTCAAAAAATTCAAAAAAAGGAAAAACCATGTGCTCATTCAAACATCATCCAACAGATTTAAACATCATGTCAAACATAGTTCTAACATCATCCAACAGAAATACAACATTATTCGTAATGTTTCATAATTATTCACATATAGCGTTCGGGCTTCTGTCTGTTCCTTGAGCTTCTTGCCATCACTTTGCTCCTCGTGCACCTTGTGCTCATTGCTTCTTCTCTTCTCCACTTGGTTGTCGGTACCTTGTGCGTATTCTTCAAACCTATCATAGAGCTGTGCAAAACATAAAGGGTAATGAGATCATGTCAAGTGACCCATAAATGTATAGTAGTATTTGACCCTTGCAAAATTTACATACCTAGCAGAACTCACAACAACAGAAGGTTGGTCACCATTTAGAGCCTCACTTGGATCATCATGATCATCATTTGGAGCCTCACTTGGATCACCAAGATCATCATTTGGAGCCTCACTTGGATCACCATGATCATCATTTGGAGCCTCACTTGGATCACCAAGATCATCATTTGGAGCCTCACTTGGATCACCATGATCATCATTTGGAGCCTCACTTGGATCACCATGATCACTATTTGGAGCCTCACTTGGATCACCATGATCACTATTTGGAGCCTCACTTGGATCATCGTCAAAATCATGCGGCTGTTGACCATCATCATTTCGAACCTCGTCAAAATCCTCATCTGATGCAACCGGCTGCTGTCCATCATTTTCATCGAAGCCTTCATCGAAACTCTCTTCGAACGCTGGATCTACCATGTTATCACAATACTTACCGAAATGACCAGACCCACCACATCTTGTGCACTTATGCTTCCTCGCTCAAAGTCCAGCTCCTTCGCTGCGAGGTCTGATTTGACTCTTCCTTGGTCTACCTGCTGCTCTCTTCAGAACTGGAGCGCAAAGCTTGAATCCAGGGTCCACCATGTCCCATTATTGTTTTCCCTCCATAGCAGGCAAGGCATAAGCATATGTTGCTTTGAACCTTGCAACAGAGTTGTAATCATGCACATACTGCTGAATGTTCCCTGCTGGACCAGGGAGAGAAGTGATGAAAAACAAGGCATGAATGCATGTCAACCCGGTTATCTGCCATTGCCTACAACTGCAAGTTCTAGCTTCTAAATCCACCGGATATCTCCATTCCCTCTTCTCTTTATCCAAATATGATATCTCTACTGTGGTACCCGAGCAAAGAGTCATGTTCATTTTCAAGCCTGATGTTTTCTGCTTCAGTTCATTCATCACGACAGGGATGATAATGTGGCCCATGAATTTTGCCTCGGCTATTCCTGCACGATAATGAAATTTCTGCATGTATTCTATCTTTATCCTGTCCAGCAAATCCACCACATAATGACCCTTTAGTTTCCACATCATTGAGTTGAAAGACTCTGCTAGATTATTGTGCACATAGTCAACTTTGCTCAGTTCACTGAATTGGCTTCTGGCCCATAACTTGGAGTGGTGTGTTTCCAAGTATTCTTTCACTTTGGGATTCATGTATAACTGCCTCAAGTGGTAGTTGTGCTTCTTCACACTGCAAGTCAAAGATGCTGGCCATAAATTGTCGGTATACACCTTTCCTTTGAATTTCTTCATGAAATTTGCAGCAAGGTGACGCATGCATTCCCTATGCTCTACTCCAGGGAACACATTGTCCACGGCCACTTCTAAACCTTTGAAGGCATCTGTATGAATGACCAACCCATTGGGATGTGCAATAGCCCGACGCAGATTATGCAAAAACCAAGTCCAGCTCTCCTCAGACTCTGTCTCCAGCACACCGTAGGCAACTGGAAATACAAAACTATGTGCATCAACTGCACAAGCAGCTACTAACTGTCCTTTAAACCTCCATGTGAGAAAAGTGGCATCAATAGCCAAATAAGGCCTGCAACCTGCCAAAAAAACCTGGCGACAAGCCTCAAAGCAGACAAAAACCCTCCTAAAGCATTCCTTGGTCTTTGTCACTCCCCTGAATGTGTACTTGTAAGTGAATCTAGTGCCACCCCTAGTTGGTTTTGGAGTATTGACGACAAAGTTGGTTGAGGGGCTAATGCATTTGTGAGAATTGCAGGATAACGCAGGTAGTGTCCCTCATTGATTCGGTTTACCTACCCGAGATGACCCCTAAAAATGTATGAAGACATTGACGACAATGGTGGTATGAGAAGATATTCATATTGAAGACTATGACATGAGAAGACATTGCATGAAGACTATGGAGCACGAAGACTGTGTGGTTTCGTTGTTTCCTTTTCTTCTTTGTTGAGTCATAGGAACCACCGTATTGTTAAGTGGGGTCCAAGTGAACTAAGTCAGAGTGACTGAAGTGATGCTCAACCCAAATCCTATGTCTTTGAGCGAAGACAATGAGAGCAAATCTTATCCAGAGTTGGATGAGTCAGCTTTGCTTGTAGCCCAAGTAAAGTTGCCGTGTGTGTTTGAAATCTGACCGTTGGAACACGTGTCAGTTCCTTAGTGACCCAGGGTCATTTAGGACAAATCAGGTCGGGTTGCCTAGTGTCTATAAATAGCCCACCCCCTACACCATAAATTGGTGGCTGCTCAAAGTTAATATACGGCTTTTGTCCTTTGAAAGCAACCCACCTCGAAGCATTTGAGAGAGAGAAATCCTTGCGAGGACAAAGCTCAAACACCCAGAGCCAAAGAGTGTTAGGCATCACTGAAGTCTTTCTGTCTGTGTGACCTGAAGACTTATTACACTTGAGGACTGTGTATCCTCCAGCCGGTTAGGCGTCGCGTTCTGAGCATCCAAGAGTCATTGTGGATTGCCGGGTGAACAAAGTCTGTGAAGGTTTGGAAGTCTACCTTGAAGACTTACCAGAGTGATTGGGCGAGGACTAAGTGTCCTTAGCTCAGGGGGAATAAGGTGAAGACACGGTCTTCTGAGTTGAATCTCAGCCTCCCTAACCAGACGTACAGTTGTCACAACAACTGGAACTGGTCCAACAAATCCTGTGTCTTCAACAAGCAACTGGTTCTATCTCTTCCCTCCTTTACTTTGAGTTTGTCTTCGTGAAGTCATCGCTTATCGTCTTATCTGATTGACTTCATTGCTTGACTACTATTGTTGATTGGCTTCATACTATCTTCCATCCTGATCCTACTACCTAGCTGCTATTAATCTTTGAACATTAATGCTATTGCATACTTGATTATGGCTTGCTTGTTGCAGTTTATCTTCCACTGCATATCAATTAGGTTGTTTCTATTGTTTGTCTTTGAAACTTCCATGTTTTGAAGACTTTCCTAAAAATCGCCTATTCACCCCCCCTCTAGTCAATAACTAGCACTTTTAATTGGTATCAGAGCAAGGTACTCCCTTGTTCTGTGTGATTCGGTTTAACCACCTGGAGTTTAGCTATGTCGACTACAGGGATAATCAAAGTCTCCGCTGCTTGCCCCGTGTTCGATGGAACAGAATATTCCTACTGGAAGAATAAGATGCGCATGCATCTTGAAGCCATTGATGTCGACCTCTGGTATGTCGTCAAGAATGGCGTTCCCAAAACTGGTGAAGGTGTCACCCCTACTGATGTCAAGAAGTTCATTCAACTGGACTCGACTGCAAAGAACATCATCTGTGGTCATCTGACCAAAGGACAGTATGGCCGTGTGAGTGCTTTGGAAACGTCAAAGCTAGTCTGGGACTGGCTGTCCAAGGTCAATGAAGGCGTCTCTACACAGAGAGACCAGAGGATCAGTGTTCTTCGCAATCTCTTCAATCGCTTCAAGAGAAACAACAATGAAAATGTCCAGCTCACGTTTGGTCGCATCACTGACATCACAAATGAGCTTCAGGCTCTCGGCGCCACTGAGATCACCAAGCATGAAATTGTTAAGACACTGCTGAGATCACTTGACACCTCCTTTGACACCTTTGCCCTCATGATACAAGAACGTCCTGACTTCAAGACACTCGATCCGTCTGATATACTTGAGAGGCTCAACACACATGAGTTCCAGCTTTCTGAGAAAAGAGATATCTATGGCCCCAACTATGGTCGAACTCGTGCTTTGAAGGCAAAAGTTGTTTCCTCATCTGAAGAAGAAGAATCTGAATGCGGTTCTGACGATCCTGAAGACATTGGAAGGGAGCTTGCTATGCTTGTGAAGAAGTTCCAGAAATTCACCAAGAAGAAGGGCTTCAGAAAGTCTTCATGATCCAGTTCAAGAAATGATGAAGCTTCCACTCAAGACAACAAGAAGAGAACATGTCACAAGTGTGAGAAGCCTGGGCACTACATCTCTGAGTGTCCTCAGTGGGACAATGAGAAGAAGAAGAAGAAGAGCAAGGAATATGACTTCGATGACAAGAAGAAGAAGAAATCTTCGAAGTCTTCTTCCAAGTCCTCATCAAGGTCTTCATCTCACAAGAAGAGCTCATCTGGCAAGGCTCGTGCTTTTGTTGGCAAGGAAATGGATTCAGAGGAGGAGTCTGCGTCTGAGGAGGCAGAGGTGGAATCTGAAGCTGAGTCCGACTCCGGCATTGCAAGTCTGGCTCTGGCCACAGCCTACGTCGCAAAGTCCATCTTCAACACTGAAGATAATGACTCCCACACCATCGCTGATGATGACAAGGACGATCTTGCTCCCACCTACTGCTTCATGGCACGCGGTGCCAAGGTAAAATCGCGTGATGCTTACTTTCAAACATCAAGTGAAGATGACTCTGATTGTGAATCTAAACCCAGCTACAAAACACTTGCTAAAATTGCTACTAAACAACAAAGGGCTATGGAACATACTCAAAAACTGTTAGACAAAAGCGATGACCTGTTGGATGCGGAAATGACACGTTCACAGTCCTTAGTTGAAGACATAAAAAATCTTCATGCTAAGTATCAAGAACTTGAAAGTCTTCATGAGACGCTCTCAACCACTTATGAAAAGCTCTCCTATGATTATCTTCAAAGGAAGCAAGAGCTTGAGAAACTGAAAGTGACTCATGAAGATCTTCAAAAAGAGAATGGGTCATTTCGCGCTCAACAGATCAGTCCCGCTCAGGATGAATTTGAACCACCATGCTTAAAATGCATTGAGCATGATAACGCTACCTCTATTGCTGAATGTTCCACTGCTGCTACTGTTGCTCTGTCTTCAACTACTGATGTGGTAACTAACCCCTCTTCTGAGGATACCACTACTATATCTGATGAAAATGCTAGGTTGAAGACATTGCTTGAAACAGGGATGTATAGAAGTCTGAAAGGGCATCAGACACTTTGTGATGTCCTCAAAAAGCAGATTCTGAACCGAAACCCTAGGAAAGAGGGTGTTGGATTCGAGAGGAAAATGAATGATGATGGTTCCTACTGGAAGCCTGAGCAGTATCCCAAAACCACATGGGTTGCTGCAAAGGAACCTTCAGTGGATCCATCTACTTTATCTGGATTTACCTGTGCTAATCCTATTATCATTGATGAATCCTTTGATGCAAACTATAAACTATTCAAAAAACAGAATGGTGAAGTGTTTGCCAGGTATATTGGTACTAACTGCAGGAATGGACCTCCTATGAAGAAGATCTGGATTCCCAAAAGCTGCCTTGAGAATCTTCCAGTGAATGTCATCATGACACCACCAGGGAAGAAGAAAAACCCCAGACCAAAGGCATCATATGGTCCAACGGCTACTTACGAACACATGACTCACTTGAGTCACCCTAACGCCAATGTTTTGCAGGGAAATCATACTCAGACTCATGAATATGAGCATGCGTCTTCAAACCGCTATGTTCATAGAACTAAGAACTTTTCTGCTTATTCACATGAGTATCATTCATCTTCTGCAAGGCTATTTTCTAGGGCTTCAAAGCCGAAATTCTCAGATGCTGCACTTAGACTCATTGCTTCTAAGCCACCCCTGAAAATGTGGGTGGTGAAGAAGAATTAACTCTCTCTTGCAGAATGTGGTCTCCAGCCAGCAATCAATGGCGTCTAATATAATTGCTGGGGACCTAAAACACAAAGGGACACATGATAAAATAACTTAATATGTATTCCACATATGAATCGCTTACCTGACATACTGTGTGCTAACTCTCATCTATGCTGTGATAATCCATGTATGCAACAACTGCTTATGCTTCACAACATACCTTGTGAAGCCTATCCTCCTAACTGCACTGTAGGGCATGTCACCAAAAGCTTCAGAATGGATTATTGACAGCGGATGCACTAATCATATGACTGGTGATCAAAGTCTTCTCATGGACTCAACCTTACGTCCATCCGAGAAGAGTCAAATCACATTTGCTGACACTGGTAAAGGCAAAGTATTGGGTCTAGGTAGAGTTGCAATCTTAAAGGATCAACACATGGATAAAGTGATGCTTGTTGAATCCCTTGGATTCAACTTAATGTCTGTCTCAATGCTTTGTGACTTAAACATGATTGTGATATTTGGAAAATATCGTTACCTTGTACTAATGGAATCTGACAAATCTCTAGTCTTTGAAGGGTATAGGAAAGGTGATCTATACATGGTAGATTTCTCAGCAGGTCCAAAACTTTTCGTGTGTCTTCTTGCTAAAGCTTCAGAATGCTGGCTCTGGCATCGAAGGCTGGGGCACGCTGGCATGAGGAACTTGCACACTCTCGTCAAAAAGAAGCATGTCATAGGCATCGAAGGTGTCAAGTTCAAGAAAGATCATCTGTGTGGTGCCTGCGAAGCTGGAAAGATGACAAGGGCCAAGCATCCTTCGAAGAAAATCATGACAACATCTCAACCCTTCGAGCTGCTACACATGGACTTATTTGGACCTACCCACTACTCCACCCTCACAACAACGGCGTGTCTCTATAGCTTCGTTATTGTTGATGACTACTCAAGATACACATGGGTGCACATAATTCTCTACAAGACTGAAGTACAAGATGTCTTCAGACGATTCGCCAATCGAGCAATGAACAACTATGGCGTCAAGATCAAGCATATCAGAAGTGATAGCGGCACTGAATTCAAGAACACCGGCCTTGATCTTTATCTGGATACAATGGGAATCACTCATGAATTTTCTGCTCCATACACACCACAGCAAAATGGCATTGTTGAGCGCAAAAACAAAACCCTTATTGAGATGGCTCGAACAATGCTTGACGAGTACAAGACACCAAGAAAGTTCTGGCCTGAAGCCATTGATACAGCTTGTCACATCATCAACCGTGTCTACATCCATAAGCTTCTGGGCAAAACATCCTATGAGCTCCTCACTGGCATGAAGCCAAATGTCAGCTACTTCAGAGTCTTTGGTGATAGATGTTGGATCAAGGATCCCCATCACAAGTTAAAATTTGAACCCAAAGCTCACGAAGGCTTCATGCTTGGCCATGGAAAGGATTCGCACTCTTATAGAGTCTTCAACCTCTTCCACTACAAAATCGTTGAAACAGTGGATGTGCGATTTGATGAAACCAATGGTTCACAAAGAGAAATTCTGCCAAGTACACTTGATGAAGCTCCTTCCTGTGAATCTATCAAGTTGATGGGAACTAGTGAGATCATGCCCTCTGAAGCACAGCCTGAAGAGGAACTTATCATTTCTGCACAAAACCAACCTGAAGACAATGCTCAGACCGAAGACAATACTTCCAATGATGACAATGATCAGCATGAGCAAGGTCTTCGTCCAGTTCATCCTCGTGTTGCAAATGAAGTACAAATTGAGAAGATAATTGACAGCATCAATGCGCCTGGTCCGCTTACTCGCTCAAGAGCAACACAGTTAGCAAACTTCTGTGGGCACTTTTCATTTGTGTCAATATTAGAACCCAAGAAAGTTGCTGAAGCTTTTATGGAACCTGAATGGATTCAAGCCATGCAAGAAGAACTTCAACAATTCAAGCTGAATAATGTTTGGGAACTTGTCAAGCGACCTGACCCTCGCAAGCATAACATTATAGGAACAAAATGGATATATCGAAACAAGCAAGATGAGCATGGTCAAGTCGTCAGAAACAAAGCACGTCTTGTGGCTCAAGGATATACTCAAGTTGAAGGAATTGACTTCGATGAAACATTTGCTCCTGTTGCTAGGCTTGAAGCCATTCGCATACTGCTAGCCTATGCAAATCATCACAACATCTTGCTATATCAAATGGATGTAAAGAGTGCATTTCTCAATGGCAAGATTGAAGAAGAAGTATATGTTGCACAACCACCTGGCTTTGAAGATCCAAAACATCCTGATATGGTGTACAAACTCAACAAAGCACTGTATGGCCTCAAACAAGCTCCTCGCGCTTGGTATGATACAATCAAAGACTTCCTGAAAAGTAAAGGCTTCAAACCGGGATCCCTCGATCCCACACTCTTCACGAAGACATATGATGGTGAACTATTTGTGTTCCAAATATATGTTGATGACATAATCTTCGGTTGCACCAACCAGAAGTACAGTGATGAGTATGGATTTATGATGCAAGAGCAATATCAGATGTCCATGATGGGTGAGCTGAAGTTCTTCCTTGGTCTTCAAATCCGTCAACAAAGAAATGGCATCTTCATATCTCAAGAAAAATATCTCAAAGATTGCCTGAAGAAGTTCGGCATGCAAGATTGCAAAGGTTACACGACGCCAATGCCAGCCAAACATCATCTTGGTCCCGACGACAATGGTAAAGAGTTCGATCAAAAGGTATACCGCTCCATGATTGGTTCTTTACTTTACCTATGTGCATCTAGGCCAGATATTATGCTTAGTGTTTGCATGTGTGCTCGATTCCAAGCGGCACCAAAGGAATCGCATCACTTAGCAGTGAAGCGAATTCTTAGATACTTGGCTTACACCCCAACACTCGGATTATGGTATCCAAAGGGCTCAAGGTTTGATCTGGTTGGATTCTCGGGTGCTGATTATGCTGGTGACAAGGTGGATCGCAAGTCAACATCAGGCACATGTCATTTTCTTGGTCGATCACTTGTTTGTTGGTCTTCAAAGAAGCAGAACTGTGTATCACTCTCAACTGCTGAATCTGAATACATTGCTGCTGGATCCTGTTGTGCTCAGCTTCTGTGGATGAAGCAAACTCTCAAGGACTATGGCATAGATCTTAAGCAAGTCCCTCTCTTCTGTGACAACGAAAGTGCCATCAAGATTGCCAACAATCCAGTCCAGCACTCGAAGACAAAGCACATTGAAATACGTCATCACTTTCTCAGAGATCATGTTATGAAGAAAGATATAGATATCATGCACGTCAACACTGAAGAGCAACTGGCAGATATCTTCACAAAGCCCTTGGATGAGAAAAGGTTTTGCAAGTTACGGTGTGAGCTAAATATCTTGGAATCCTCTAATGTCCTGTGACCAGGCACACATCCTAACACTTATGCATGTTGATGACTTAGATGTGCAACACACAAAGTAATGTATATCTTCAATCAATGAAGATTTACACTCTGAGTGTGAATACATTAACATGGAATTTGACTTCGGAGCGCCACGATAATTGTGCGCTGTGTCTGGGTCTAATAGTTCCTATACGGTGGGTAACGCCACCACCAAATTTCTCTGTTTGAAGTGTTTCACTCATGGCATTATTTTGCAAAGATTTCGCATTTGGTTTGTCTTCAGTTTCAATTTATCTTCGTGATTTTTCTGCGCTATAGTGATTTGATTGCATATATATATATACTAGCGTTCTGTCCTCTACAACATTCACTTATAGCTATGTCTTCAAGTTGAATCTTTTGAACTAAGTGAATGTGATTGGACCCTAATCTCTCTATGCTTCCTATCTAAAACCCTATCTGTCCAAATCATATGCATTCTATTGAAACTGTCAAATGTCTTCTTTGCATCGTTGTCAACAGAAGACACAGAGACAAAACATCAAGTCCTATTTAAATGAATCATCTAAACTGTCGATATCCGGAGAAGCCGGAACGAACATCTGACATACTTGGCGGGCGTGGGAACGTGGGACAATTCTAAATGTGTTGCATGCTTGCCACGTACCCCACGGATGTGAACAGACAGGGGCACCTGCGTAATTGCGCTGTGCTGCACACCTACTTATAAATATGTGTCCCCTGCGGTAAAGAAATCCTTCTTCCACCTCTCCACCTTCGTCAAAACCCTAGCGCCACCGCTAGCTCGCGACGACGCCGGCGACGAAGCGCTTAGCTGCCGCAACTTCTCTGACGCCGTCCTCACGCCGGCCGCGGACATCGTCCTCTCCGCCGTCGCCGTAGGTGCCCTCCGTCGCCAAGTTAGGGCACGGTGGACTGAACTGCTTAGTCTCCTATTCTTCCCATCTAGCAGTTCGTCGTGCGGTAATTATAACTCTATTTTTACCACCTTTTTGATCTCCATAGGTTCATCCTACTTACCGAAAGTGGTTTCTGCCTACTCAATATTAGATCTATTCTATCTGCATCTCATAATGCCTAGTCTATTCACTTAGATTTCCTATCTAGTTTGATTCCTCACTTGTACTTATTCATGGATTGGTACAAATCTGGAACCAACTCACCACATATAAGTGAATGTCTTCGCATCATGAGGTCAATGTCTTCAAACTGATTTATCTTCAAAATCTTCTGAGAATGCATATGACCTCTTCCCCTTCCCTCGCATCTGTAATGCTGTCACAGGTACATGTCCGTGGGAGAATCCCTTGGTTCTCATATTCTGCATTCATTTGCAGAATACTTACAGCATCATATCAATTCTCCTGAAGCCAGTTCCTGCTTGACCAGCAAGCGTAAATCTCTGAAGCCTCTGAACATATTGAAGCCATTCAGCTTGAAGTTCATGGCTGCAGAAAAATCAGCAAGGAATGGTGGCAGACAGCGTCGTGGGGGAACTTTGAAGGATCTGCCTGAGGGTCTGGCAGAAATGTATAAAACAGATCCTGAAGAAGATTACAATCAGCGCAAGACTCGAATCCAATGGATTCGACGCTATTGGACTGAACAGTGGTACAAGTACAAGTTCTTCACCCAGGAGTACGCAGAGAAAAATGCTATCAAGAGCCCTTGGGGTGATATTCTCTATCGAGGCCTTCCCCCCAAGAACAAAGCTGAAGCCATTGCGCAAGAATTCTATCCTTGCATGGTCCGTGGGCCACAGCCTGAAGAAGCCGACCCATCATCATTGCTCTGGTGTCGCGACGACAATCTCTTCAAGCGCAACTTCCAGTTTGCTATGTCTTCAGCAAAGGAAAACAAGAAGTCATGGGGATTAGACTTCAATCCTGGTCCCTCTGCTCCCTGTGAGGATGGGACACGTGAAGCTGAAGAGAATAGAATTGGCCCCTTTGAAAATCTTGATGGTCTCATCTCCTACGTCTTGGTTCATGGTGCCAGAGTGGATCATTCCAACAATGATGCTGATTCTGATGAAGCCCCTGCTCCTACTCCAAGGCCGAAGAAGCCAAAGAAAGTTAAGGTTTCATCATCAGCCGCACCTCCAAAAGCTTCTCGTGTGAAGCCATTGGCCACTGCACCTCCTAAAGCCAGTGTGCAGTCTGAAGATTAATCTCGTATCTCCAAGAAGACAGAGAAGAAAAGATAACTTGTCAGGCATACTGATCAAGCTCTGACTCCTGCTGCTATTCTGCGTGAAGAACCCATTGATCTATCAAGTGATGAAGGTCTTGCTGATGATGCTCTTGAGCAGCTGATAAAGAGCAAGAAAGAAGCAGAAATCTTCAACAACTTGCCTCTCTTTGATGTGGCCATCATCCACAATTTCATTGATGAGTGGTTCGACACCCCAAATGTCAGCTTTGAAGATTTACAGCTTCCAATTGGCCTCAGCGTCTCTTTCAATGGCGACGTTGCTTCTGAGCTGGCTCTCGCTCAGCGAATCGTTGAGCTCAAGAACAAGATTGATTATGAGAAGGCTCAATTCAAGAAGCATGTGGCCAAGCTAAGTGTTCAAGACGTCCGAAACTTCAAAGTCATGCTGCATGAGCTTAAAGAAGCTTTTCTGAAGAAGCGCCAAGAAGCTCAAGGCTCTCGTGAGCGCATGAAGAGTTTGGCTGATAAGTGCGTGCTTGCCTACAATGAGGCTGAGAAGCGCAAGTCACTTGGCCGTCCTGGCATTGACCCCAGGATGGCAGCAAAGAAAAAGAAGAAGCTTCCTGCTGATCAGCCTGCGCCTTCAAGCCAAGAAGCTCCACGTATTATCTTTCCAAGTAGCATGACTGGCTCGAAGACAAAGGTCACCACAACCGCTTCAGAACAGAAGAAGGCGAGGGCTGCAGAGGCAGAAGCCAGAAAGAGGAAGAATACCGAAGCCTCTGATGCTGCTCCCTCCAAGAAGAAGCGCAAGACCAAAAAGAATCGGGCTGCTCCCACAGAGCCCCTTTTTGTTGAACCCATCTCAGTGATTCATCCTGCATCTGTATCCCAAGAACTTCACATGACTGTTCATGAGCCTGCTTCCACAGAGGCTCCTGAAGTTGAAGATATTCCAGCAGCTGAACCCACCGCTGCTGAAGACATTGGTCATCATGACAATGTTGAAGATGATGAAGTTCTTTCTCAGATCGAATACAATGTGGTATCATCGCCTATTCGTACGAACAGCGAACTCATCAGCATTGGTCGTCCTCTGACGCCAATTGCACAGGATGATTCATGGGCTGATCCCCCGCAAGAACAAGACTCCCCCAACACTCCCCAACAACAACAAGTCACAACATCCGTACAAGCTGAAGAGGATGAGGGCCTGCCCACTCCATCTCCAAAAGCGTCGCCAATACTTCAAAGGCTTCGCAAAGGACCAAGGCCTCAAGCTCCTCTTCCGAACGTTCCAGAAGGAGAAGTGCAACATCAACCTGTTGCACGTCAAGTGTTTTCAGAAGCCACTCCTTCTGTGAATGTCTCTGCGTCTGAAGCACCTACTGCTGAAGACAATCCGGCTGCATCAGCCGATGAAGAACGTCAAGAAGAACGTGTCTCTACTCCCCCCATTCCTGAAGAAATAGTTCATGAAGTGAATGTGTCAATGCCTGACCCTCCAGCTCCTCAAGTGGAGGTTGAAAATCCTAAAGCTGCCACAACCAACGCAAGTGAAGCCGATGACATTGTCATGGCTGAAGCTAATGTGGAGCTTGCAACAACCAGTGTGCCTGAAGCTAATGCGGCCACTGCACCTGAAGCTAGTGAGGCTACTGCTTCTGAAGCACCTGTTGTGCAGCCTGAAGCCTCAGTTGCTGCAACTGCTCCTGTTCCGCCACCAAGGCCATATACAATTGAGTAGGCATATAACCACGGAGAGCTAACAACAGTCAGATGGCCTGTTCTGGTCCCTCCGCCTAATGTCTCTGGTCCTCATTTTGACTATCATGTTGAGCATAGGCCTCAAGTCCAGAAGCCCAAGCCAAGACTACCAAGGTTTCCAGGTACTGCAAACTCAGCAGGGTCCTTCAATGCTAATGGCTTCAAGAGCCACAACACATTCTTTGATAGCTCGAAGAACCCCTACACGAAGCCAAGAATTGCATCAGATCGGTTCTGGAGTCATCAGCAGCGAAGCTATTACTCCTGTGTTCTGTATGATCAAAGGCGCATCTTCCCTCATATGCGCCTCGACACTGAAGCCATTACTGGACTCCCCTGCTTAGAATAAGCACTTAACTGCTTTCGTGATGCTGGGATGCTCAGTTTTGTCACAGATAAAGAACACTGGAATGAAGAACTATTGCTTCAATTCTATGCCACACTGCACATTCGCGGCTACAACAGAGATACGAAGACTTGGGGTTCTCGAGTGGATGACTGGAAACGTTCATCATGAAGCCAAAGCTATGGATATCATCGAGCTTACAGGTCTGTCCACTCCCGGAGAACTCTATGAACCTGGCTGTCAACATCATCGCAATGCCCTGGAAAGCATCTTTCATAGGCCTGAACCCAATATGAGTCAGATGCTGAGCATGATGAAGCCTTTGCCTCGTGACGCTGAATATCCAACAGAGTTCTTTGTTGAAGACCTTGAGTATCTGCCACGCACCATATATCACATCATCAGGCGGACTCTATGGCCTATCAAAGGACATTCATCAGCGGCAAAGCTTGAAGGAGCTATGAAGACTTTGGTCTTCTACATTTTTAATGGCATCAGCTTCAATGCACAAGATTTCTTCATCAGACAACTTGCTGCCTCCAGTTCTGATCTCTTTGGTCTGAAGTTTTATGCTCCATGGGTCATGCGCCTCATAAAGCGACACTCTACTGTCAACTATCAACCTTCTGCTCGCAATCATGTGATTTTTCTACCTGAGGTTGATATTTCAGTTGAAGCTATATATCCTGACCCTGCCAAGAAGCCTCTTTGTCTTCAGAATGCCGAGCACCAAAGCTTCACTCAACCCATTGAAGGTATTCAAGCAGCTACACGAATCTATCCATTGGCTGGAAATACTCGTCTGCCTCATCGAGCACCTACTGAAGCCACTGAAAGCACCATTGCCCAAAGGCCTCGGAAGCATTCTCACGTTCTCAATGATCGAGAACTTCTTGTGGCCCTTCATCAGAAACAGGATAAACATCACTTTTGGCTCAAGAGACAGATGCAAAGCCTCTTGGTGGATGTCAATCGCATTCGCAACCTTGCCAACAAGAATGCCTTTGTTGCTCACGAAACTTGCCGGCGATCATGGAAGAGTTTGACCCTGCTTAGTCCTGAAGCAGATCTTCAAGACGATGGCTTCAATGAAAGATTTTAGTTTGACTCCACTCCTCCATGGAATGCTGTCTTACAAAGAACTCCATCTCTTAAAGACTCTGAATATTCTTCCTCCACGGCAACGGTAAATGCCAGAGTGATCAATGATGAAGATGATGCTACTTCACCACCTCCTACTACTACTGCACACATTGACACTGCACCAAGTTCATTTGCACCGCCACCCAACGACAACAACCCTGCTGCTTCACCTACTCATCAAGAAGACGAGTAGGTGCTCTATGTCTTCAAACCTTTTTGGTCATTACTGACAGAAGGGGGAGAAGCGTATGAGTTGATAGTCTTCAAGCGGGTTCAAATGGGCGGTTGCGTTATATTTTGCCTCGTGCTTACAACTCTTGCATTTTTGAAACATTTGGTTCTTTGAGTTGTAACACTTAAACTTGATGGTCGTCTGCTACTTATTTGCATTTCCACGTGCGATGATAACTTCCGCACTTAAATCATCCTGCAGACGTCCATTTTTCATTATGCATGTCATCCTATATGCTATATCATTTCATACATGATGAATTATCTTCATAACTTGAACTGGATCTCCACAAGTACAACCTGCCATGTGCATTTGCATTCCAAAAGCAAAATTATTTATATGCACATCTTCAGGGGGAGCCCTTGCTACTTATGAAGACAAATTCCTATCCTTTACAATTTCACATACTTTATCCCCGTTGAAAACTTCAACCAGTTTGTCATCAATCACCAAAAAGGGGGAGATTGTAAGTGCATCTAGTGCCACCCCTAGTTGGTTTTGGAGTATTGACGACAAAGTTGGTTGAGGGACTAATGCGTTTGTGGGAATTGCAGGATAACGCAGGTAGTGTCCCTCATTGATTCGGTGTACCTACCGGAGATGACCCCTAAAAATGTATGAAGACATTGACGACAATGGTGGTATGAGAAGATATTCATATTGAAGACTATGACATGAGAAGACATTGCGTGAAGACTATGGAGCACGAAGACTATGTGGCTTCGTTGTTTCCTTTTTCTTCTTTGTTGAGTCATAGGAACCACCGTACTGTTAAGTGGGGTCCAAGTGAACTAAGTCAGAGTGACTGAAGTGATGCTCAACCCAAATCCTATGTCTTCGAGCGAAGACAATGAGAGCAAATCTTATCCAGAGTTGGATGAGTCAGCTTTGCTTGTAGCCCAAGTAAAGTTGCCGTGTGTGTTTGAAATCTGACCGTTGGAACACGTGTCAGTTCCTTAGTGACCCAGGGTCATTTCGGACAAATCAGGTTGGGTTGCCTAGTGGCTATAAATAGCCCACGCCCTACACCATAAATTGGTGGCTGCTCAGAGTTAATATACGGCTTTTGTCGTTTGAGAGAAACCCACCTTGAAGCATTTGAGAGAGAGAAATCCTTGCGAGGACAAAGCCCAAACACCCAGAGCCAAAGAGTGTTAGGCATCACTGAAGTCTTTCTGTCTGTGTGACCTGAAGACTTATTACACTTGAGGACTGTGTATCCTCCAGCCGGTTAGGCGTCGCGTTCTGAGCATCCAAGAGTCATTGTGGATTGCCGGGTGAACGAAGTCTGTGAAGGTTTGGAAGTCTACCTTGAAGACTTATCAGAGTGATTGGGCGAGGACTAAGTGTCCTTAGCTCAAGGGGAATAAGGTGAAGACACGGTCTTCTGAGTTGAATCTCAGCCTCCCTAACCAGACGTACAGTTGTCACAACAACTGGAACTGGTCCAACAAATCCTGTGTCTTCAACAAGCAACTGGTTCTATCTCTTCCCTCCTTTACTTTGAGTTTGTCTTCGTGAAGTCATCGCTTATCGTCTTATCTGATTGACTTCATTGCTTGACTACTATTGTTGATTGGCTTCATACTATCTTCCATCCTGATCCTACTACCTAGCTGCTATTAATCTTCGAACGTTAATGCTATTGCATACTTGATTATGGCTTGCTTGTTGTAGTTTATCTTCCGCTGCATATCAATTAGGTTGTTTCTATTGTTTGTCTTCGAAACTTCCATGTTTTGAAGATTTTCCTAAAAATCGCCTATTCACCCCCCTCTAGTCGATAACTAGCACTTTCAGTACTCCACGGTGTGGTGATCAATATCTACAATACTACCTGGGCTTGTCCTCTCCACTTCACCTTTGAATGAATACAACAATTGAAAACTTTCCTGCCAGTTATCATAAATAGAATCCATAGCATGTTGTTTACCATTGAACAACCTCATGTATGGTAAATCTATCTTGAATTTATCTTTGATGTTCTTCTGCAATTCCTTTGGACCCACTTGCTAGTTTTCTTTCACCCACTTCTTTACTTCTTCTGCCACCCATCTTGACTTGGCTCTACTGATTGTATCCTTCCTAAGGGTTGATTCCTGGCATGTGTGCTTAAAAGGGTTCACTTTGACCCGAACATTAGTGCTATTGCGCATTTTAGATGCGAGCAGCCTCCATGGACAACCCTCAGTCGGACAGTGCACTCTGTAACGTACTTGATCGCTCTTGTCAACTTTGAAAGTACGTTCTACCTTGATGCAGTATGTCACAACTGCATTTCTACACTCATTCATGGATGCAAAAACTGTACCTTCTTCCAAATTAGGGTTCCAAGGGTCCCATTCAACAGCTACAAGGTCTTCGTCCTCACCCACTGCATCATCATCCACACGGACTGCATTGTGAGCCTCATCTTGGTTATCAGGCCAAGGTGCCCGTCGTAAATTCCGAATAACATCAGAATATAGCTTCTCTTCATCAACCCCAGAATTGTAGTTATCATTCTCCACTTCAAGGGGGACCCTACTGCTGTTGCCCACACTTGTCGAGCCACCACATCGTCGTGCACCAATTGAACTGTTCTGGCTAGAGATGCCATTACGACGACTTGGTTCTCCCCGAGATGTTGCACCCGTCATCCTAGGTCCAAATGCCTGCTCAAGCACATCAACTTGCAGCCTCACATGAAAATTATCTTTCTCTTTATGCCTAACAAACACGGTAGCTAGCGCTTCATCATTACTAACTGTCACCCATTTCTTTTCCCCGTCATAGTATTTGTATACGACTTCATCAAGCAAACCCCAAGGATATTGGCTACAAATTAACTCCCCAAATTGTCTGAAACTTCAATTACTAGCCATTGGCAACCGATAATCAAAACCTCCTTGGTATTTCTTCCGATCCATTGCATCGAACGTGTACTGGTCCCTTCTAATGTGCATCAAGAAAGCAAACCGCAACTCCATCCTAACAGGCAAAAAACAGAGACGCAATCAGCACACTAATTGGGCAAACCTACTCGAATCGAGTGTTCAAATGCACAACTAAGCTCAATCTAAACAGGAGGCGAGACTTACCCATCGGGAACCCAGTCGTGGACGCGGCGGATCTCTGGCCCGATGCCTGCCTCGCCAAATACTCCGGGGTCGCCGCTGCTCTCCATTTCGCCCTAGGGTTCTTCCTCCTAGTTCAGATAGCTCCAGCAGCCCCCCACCTTTGAGCGCTCCGGCCGGGCGCACGGAAGGAGGCCGCGCTGCGGGTCGAGCAGGTGGCGGGCGCCCCACCCGTGGCATCGCAGGAAGGTGGCGGGCGTGCAGGAAGGTGGCGGGCGTCGCAGGCAGCCATGGAGCGTAGGCGCAGAAAGGTAGCGGTGGAGTAGGCGTGCAGCTGGTGGCGGGGCAGGTCCTGGCCGCGGCGCAAGTGCCGGTGGCGGCGCAGGTCAGTCGGCCGGCGGGGAAGCAGATGGGCAGAGTGAGCTACGAATGATTTGGGGATTTAGTTGCACGGGCCTACATGTCAGCTCCGGACCCACGTCCACGCGGTCCCACGTGTAAGCTCCGGACCCACAACTTAACGCTGGCTGGCGGAATGGAGTCAAATATGGCCGTTTGGCCTCGTCATAGTAGATGTGCATGGACTAGGGGCAAAACTGAGCACAATTTGCATCTGAGGGCAAAACTGAGCACAGAGACACCACTGAGGGCAAAAGGATAATTAACCCTAGCTATATCCCCAACAGCGACCGACGGCAGCAAGATGGTCGGTGTTGGCGCGGATCCTGGCGAAGTAGTCCGCCATGGAGAGGTTGCCCTTCCGGAAAACCGCCATGTCCAGCTTGATCTGGACGATGCTGGCACGACAGTGGATGTTGTGCATCTCCTCGACATGCACCCAGATGGCGCGAGAAGTGTCAAACTGATGCACCTACTGCAACACTTCATCGGAAAGAGAGGCGAGGAGGTAACTGAGAACAATCTGGTCCTGGCGGTACCAGTTGGCATATGCAGGGTTTGAAGCGCGCTCACCCTTGTCATCGGGGTCCAAGAGCTTGGTAGGGGCTGGGAGGGTGCCATTAACGTAGCCCGTAGCTCCGGCGATGCGCAGAGGAGGAAGAACCTGAGCTCGCCATAGGAGAAAGTTGGAGGTGGTGAGCTTGGCGGCGATAAGGCTAGTAGATGCCGAAGGTACGGCAGACGCCGGCGGCCCGTTGAAGGCGCCGGGCAGGGATAGGGTTGTCACAGCAGCGGAGGAGGAAGCAAAGGCCGTTGGGGAACCCATCGTGCGATTACGTGTGATTGCCTGATACCATGTGAAACGAGAGAAAAAGATTGGATTCCGCACAACCCATAGGGCGGCCGGGGTGACGTTTATATATGCAGCGTCTAGGGCACGGCATAGCCGAGATTACATAGGTTGTTATACGTGATAAGGAGATAACTGCAGATATTAAGAGAAACTCCAAAGGGCCGACCCATTTCGTCCGGCTGCGTCCGTTTGGGTTGGCGAGGACAAAAGTGGCGGCCCAACGCGCCGACCCAAACCCAAATCACGTCCGCGTCGCGTCCGCGCCGACGCATTTGCGGCCCAAATTTGCGACCCGGCCTACGTAACCGACTCGCCCAACTAGGCGAGGTGGTTCGGCTTCGAGCACGAGGAGGCGAGGCGACAGGGCGTGCGCGAGGTTGAGCGGAGGTTGCTGCCAACGCCGCTCGTCGTCCGCGAGGAGGACCAGGCGGCGGAGGACGCCTACCAGGCGGCCCTTGCGGCCGTCTACCGGGAGAGCGAGGAGGACGAGCGGCGCAGAGCGGAGGCGGAAGAGGAGGCCCGGTACAAGGCGGCAATGGCGCAGGCCCTTGCCCTCTCCGCGGCGGGCGACAGCGTGGTGCCGCCAGTGGCCCCGCCGTCCCCCATCAAGTCGGAGCCGCAGCCGGAGCCCGAGCCCGAGCCCATCGCGCGCTTCTCCTGGAATGGAGTGGTGCGCGAGTGGGTGTCCGCGCCACCGGTTTGGCTGGGGGCGAAGCCGGCGCAGGAGCAGGCGTACCTCGAGATGTGGCGCCAGCGTCGGCTGGCAGAGGAGCGCCTTGACGGCGAGTACGAGGAGATGCTCGAGCGCGACCTCGAGGAGGAGCAGCGCGAGGCCGAGGAGGAGGCGCGCCAGGCCGCTGTGCTGCCGCACCCCCCCTCCCGCCCCGGCACTGCCAGCGCCGACACAGCCCGACATGACGGCGCTCTGGAACACGACGTTCGCCTGGGCCGGGCCGGCGCCGACGCTCATCGATCTCACGGACCCCGACGACGACGACGACGACGCCTAGGGCAGCGTGCCACCTCGTAGTTTATTAGGCTGTTTTTTTAATGCAAATGTGGACGCGTGGACTCTCGCCGGCCTTCGTGGCCGGCTTTAATGTTTAATTAATGCTGTTTTTCTTTTTTTCATATGCATGCGTTCATTTTTTTTGGCGCCGTCAAAATGGGTTTGAGATCAGCGTTGGGCGCACGGGCCGACCCAAATGCGAAAGCAGGCATCCGTGTCCGTCTGGCCGACCCAAACAGACAAAAAGCGAACGAAATCGCCGTCCGTTTGGGTCGGCCCGTTGGAGTTGCTCTAACAGACTCCTAATCCTATAACAACATTCTGTTTAACAATACGCCCGTGACGACAGGTCATTTTCGTGGAAGCCTAGTCAAGTAGTACCACTACACAACGAAGTAGAGGTCCGGCAGAATTCCCAGTCCTGTGCGTCCAAGTCAGCGGGCACGACTCATCATCTTATACCAGTGTAGTAGTATACGTGTAGCAAGCACCGCCTGTTGCAGAAAGGAGCGTGTACCTAGTCTAATCGCGTCTGCGCTGACCTGGTATTTGGTCGACCGGCGACACGGCATAGAATAGCAAGCACCGCCAGAGTCTTTCAAAGAGCCTGTGGCCGCTGTCGTGTGCCAACGAAACATGCAGCAGTAAAGCCAAGGAATTTGTTTCTCTGAAAACTGCACCGATGATGCTTCCCGGTTTCCCCGAAACTTAGACGGGTGCTTGTGCTTAGCTTCTCTGAACGTCACCGGCGGTGCATCCAGCCAGAGGGCCTTTTCCTGGCTCTTTCTCGCGGGAGCGTACTCCTGTCTCTTTACAGCGACGAGCATCCTATGATAGAAATCCTCTGCCACTCCGCGCGACAATTGGTACGTACAATTCGGCCTCTAAAGTCCGAACACCCGTCCATCAGATCTCGCAGCAACCGGTTTTAATTTGCGTGTGGTACCAAAAAGAAGAAGAAAGCAACGCACCCAGAATTTTCCCTTCTCGCTTTGCACCAATTGCTGTGGCCCATGGCTACGTTTTCATGTGCCGTGCAAGTTGGCGCATGTGAGCACAATGATTGTGTACGTACGTAACGTACCATCAGGGAAAAAAAGGCCCCGCCCAATCTTGCAAGTCCTATGAACAGTGGTAGATCCATCCATCTCACATCATATATGGAACTATTCCTTTTTACTTGCCCTCCTCCAATCCGGAGAGGAAAAGGCCGATTTATCCATTCCATCGATGAACCGCGTTGGAGTGGTAACAGTATCTTTGTGGCACTTTCTTTGGCCGCTTTCCTGTGATGGGCGACGATCCCATTCTGGCCAAGTTTGGCCAACAGCCACACAGTCCCCAGAAACAGTAAGTAATAGCAGTCACATGCCTCCTATGGCGGTATGGCCTATGGAATCGAAGGATCCTTCCATGAATGTGACCCTTTCTATCTTATCCTACCTTTTCCTTTTATGTTATGTTACTGTGACAGCAACAGCTAAGCCTAATCTTAGCGGCCGTCAGTCCAGTACTGCTATAAGTTTATTATTGTGCTGCTAGTGCTAGCTTCCGGTGATGTGTGATAAAACAATGCCGAGCTGCCAGCTGCAAACTGTACATGCATGAGATGAGACACCACACTTTACATTTACAGTTATTATTGTATGTATGATGTTACCATCTAGCACCTGGTTACACTGATCTGCAGTGTGTTTTGAGCCTCTCGTTGATACTGTTAGCTTTTGTCACCTTCTCAGTGATACTTATTGAACAGACGCCACTATTAGATGGAGTCCGACCCGACCCAATGTCGTCTTGTATGTGCGGCTTGATCTAATTTAGAACTTTGGTGATGCCTATTCCTAGATTTGTCAATTCTTTGGGAACCTAACAGTGTTGCAAAAGGACAAAGGGGCAAGATGGAGAAAATTTCATCCGTGCGACTGTCCATTAACGGTACTAGTCTACCATTAGCAACTGATAATACCACCATGTCTCATCAGAGATGGTACGAGTGCAGGAAATTAAAGTACTATTCAGTACTAATCAGTATTCACGGCACTCAGAAAGTAAAAGGACTTAGGAATACAATGAGGTTCCCCGAGGATAGACATGAACATGCTAGACATCATCGATCCCTCTAGCAGTTGATGCCACGATCGAGCAAGAATATTAGGTATCCAGAGAACTTTGTATTGTTTAAATTAGGTCGATGGTGATGTCCGAATAAACCGGATGTTGTACGTGCGCTATAATAATAAACAGAGTCAGTTTGTTTAAAAAATAAACACAGTCAGTAGAGAGTCATTTCAGGGGCCAGGGACTTGAGTCGGATGCATGACCGGCAAACCCGGACAAATTAGCACTGTGTGATGCTAGCTTAATGACGCCACGCCTAATTTGCACTCCGAAGGAAACTAAATTAATTTGAAAATATAAGTCGTACTCACACTGGCCCAAGTTCCACTAGCCGCAACCAAGCCAAAGGATGCAAAGATAGCTACTTTGATAGAAACAGCGAGTTTGTTAGGAGCTAAAGCACTTAATTACTCAGAAAAAGTTATCTACTCTTACAAGAGGTGTGACAGTAGTACTACCTAGGCAACACGCTGCTCATCTAGGGGCGCAACGAACAACGAATAATCCTTCCATGTAGCATTGTCCTAGCTACTGCTCCTTCGGTTCCAAAATATAATGCATCCATGCTTCTCAAGTTTCAACTTTAATTATAAATTTAAACACCAAGACCGACTGCGGCGGGAGCAAAAATTATATAATTAAAAACTTTTTTTGATTATGAATTCACTAGTATAACTTTTGCTCCTGCTGCAGTCCGTCTCGTTGGTTAAATTTATGATCAAAGTTGAAGTACGGAAACTAAATACGCACTATATTTTGAAACAAAGGGAGTACGTATCCATAAGAAAAATCCTAAAATCCTAGCTAATCATCAGTGTAGATGACAGCAAGCCTCTGGTCCTATGAATAATGGTGGCAACTCGGCACCAACAATATAGTAGTACCTCTCTCAATATTTTTTTTCGAGAGTATGCCTTGGCGTACTATAGCTTTATAGAAGGCAAAATTTAAGTTACAAGAAACTACATTCGCTGCGAACAACGAGCATAGCACAACACCACACCCGAACACAACACCGCAAAGCAAGCTACAACGCAAAGGGCCTATCCTAATCAAAACTCAACACCGCGTCTCGACCGACGCCGGACATCCCCCAAGAACACCAACTTTCGCAGAGTTTCACTTGTCTGACGCACCATCCACTCTTATCATCTAAAAGGAAGTGGCAAGTGGGTGGTAGGACTCGATCCGGTCCGAGAAAGACGCCGTCTTGGACACACCGGCGATGGGCGTACATAGCGCCGCAGAGGATCAAGGAGGACAGCGGCGAACACCGGAGGAGAGCGACCAGGAGCCGGCCATGTCTCCAAACATAATGCTCCCAGCAGAGGAACGACGTCGAAGACGCCGTCATTGTGTCGATCCAACCGAATCGAGGCTTTCGCCCGGAGACAACCACAACTCCAGGCGAGCGAGGGAGGTGACGAGCACGCCATGACGACGCCTCCAAGGAGAGGAATGACATCCGCGGGTGCCATCGCCGCCGGCCCGACGGAAGCCGTGCAAGATTTTCATCCGCGCGTCGCACCTCACCACACCATCTAGAATTGGGCAACACCGTCCGAAACTTCACACCGCCGCCACCGCAGCACTTTGCCAACGTAGCTGCCAAGCCAAGGGCCAACGACCAGATACGCAGCACCTCTCTCAATATGATCGGAGTTAATATATGGACCACTATTTTTTGATGTCAAAGTGTGCGAGTACTGCGCTAGTAGTGAATGGAAGCAAACGGGGCAGTATATACTAAATAAACGTACAAAAACGAACGGAAAGTCGACTCCATAATTTATGGGTCAATAAAAATTTGGAAGTCAACATACGGGTAGATAAATGTAGCTATCAAACAAGCCACACTTTGCCTGAATTTCCAAAAGTACAGATTATTAGTACTCTCTTCGTAAAATAATACAAGAGCAAGCAGTGATATAAATGCTCTTATATTACTTTTACAGAGGGGGTACTATGTTCTAAAGATGGGTGCCCCCAAGGCAAGTCGTAAACATAAGCAAACACGTAAGCTAGCAATCGGTAGACGCGTCACTGGTCTATGTATCGGCGGTTGTCGCCGCCCTCGCCATCTTTGCCCAACCACACATCAACTTCAAGCAAATATAGGGTTGTTGGGTTAGCTGGAGATGGATACGTCTACATATACTACCTGCCCGGCCGTGCATATCCACGTATCTATTCCAGCATTTGCCATTCTCTTCTTTCTTATATGAAGACGGACCACGCAAGCATGCAAGCCCACGTAGCTGTCCACATTTGGTTTCATGTGACACATCACTTGTTATGCAATACTTTTATGTTTTCTCTCTCCAAGGAAAAAATAACAATACTACATTATTTTGTTGTTCTTTAGTCAACGGGAGCTTGCGCTCTCCTTTTTATCAACAACCGGTGAAGTAGCTAGTTTGCACAGTTGAGAATACACGCCAATGCTGACTGATGTTTCCTAATGACAGTAATATGTGTGGTATGCTGTGAAGGGAAGATGCGGCTAACCCAAGCTGACCGCTTGCCAAACGGTTCATCTGACTAGGTAAAGAAACACACTGCACGGTACGCCCAAGGGGACCAAGAGAGTGGAAGGTAGCAGCAGCCAGTATGCTAGAGCATCTACAATTGGGCGTCTCAAACCGGCCTCAAAGGCACGGGTGGAAGGTCCGATCACTATTAGTAAAAAAATACCATAGAAACCGACGAGAGAGGCAGCAAGAGAGGGAAGTGGCATCGCAGGGAGCGGATGTCGACCTCGAGGAGCAGTGTTCATCCTCGCCGCGCCTAGCCCGCTGAACCCCTTCCATGCAGCCGCCAACAAGGATCGCGCCGTCTGGCCCGGTATGGTCAAACGACGATCCAACTGTCACTTGGGAGGGCATTGCGGAGTGTTTTCTGCCGACAGAGAGGGAGGAAGATGATTTCTTCCACTCACCACAGCTCCAACGGGCACGGACTAGCATGCGCAGCAGTGGCGCGCAGTCTGCCCATGTCATGTTCAACAAAATGACACGACAGGATTTGGTACCATTGCAATTCCTATCATTGCTTTGCATATATCATTGCAATTAGTTGCATACTCCTTACTTTATTTGAAATCGTGATAGTTTTAGGAGAACATATTGTCGGACATGATCAATGATAATCAAGATCCAACCCAAATGGACTACGAGTTGGGGGATCCAGATGATCATACGTTTGAAGTTGGCGGAACATCAAACCCCAATCCCAACGAGGAAAAGAAGGCAAAGGTGCCCAAGGCAATAGGTCCAGCATTCACAACTTTCGAGGATATCTTGTTGTTGGGGAACGTTGCATGGAAAACAAATAAAAAATTTATGCACATGCAAGATTTATCCATGGAGATGCATAGCTACGAGAGGGGAGCATCTACATAACCTTGTAGATCGCTAAGCGGAAGCGTTTATCACACGGTTGATGTAATCGTACTCTTCATGATCCGATCATGACCCAACCGATCTAGTGTCGAACGGACGACACCTCCGAGTATAGCACACGTGCGGCTCGATGACTCCTCCTCCTTCTTGATCCAGCAAGCGGGAGAGGAGAAGTAGATGGGATCGCAACCAACACGACGACGTGGTGGTGATGGTGGTGGTGGAGCACCGACAGCGCTCCACTAAGCGTCACCGGGATGAGGCGGTGGAATTACAGAGTAACGGGAGAGAGAGGGGCGCCAAGGGCTTGATGTGTTCTCTGGGGGCGCCCCCTCCCCTCTATATATAGGTGGAGGGGCGTGGGAAACAGCCCCTCCAAGCCCTAGGGCGCAACTAAGGGGGGAGAGCTCTTGGACTCCAAGTCTAATCCTATTCCGATTAGGACTCCTTCCTTTTTTCCTTCGCTAGCCACATGGGCTTTCAAGGACTTGGTGCGCCTAGCCCAATAAGGCCACGGCGCCTCCCCGCAGACCATGCTAGCCCTTGGGTCGTGGTGGACCCACTTGTGACTTTTGGACCCCTCGGAAATCCTCCAGAACCTTCTCGAAGCTTCCCGGTGCAATATCGAAAAAATTGCACCTTTTCCGGAACCCAAAATATGTCTTCCCATATATAAATCTTTACATCTCAACCATTCTGAGACTGCTCGTGACGTCCGGGATCTCATCCGGGACTCCGAACAACATTTGGTTACCAGCCATCAAATATCCCAATACTACTCTAGCATCAACGAATGTTAAGCGTGCGACCCTGCGGGTTCAGGAATTATGTAGTCATGACCGAGACACCTCTCCAGTTAATAACCAATAGCGGGACCTGGATGCTCATATTCATTCCTACATATTCCACGAAGATCTTTTATCGGTTGAACCTTTATGACAACATATGTAATTCCCTTTGTTTGTCGGTATGTTTCTTGCCCGAGATTTGATCATCGATATCTCTATACCTAGTTCAATCTCTACTCATTCTGTAATAGATCATCTTGGAACTAACTCCTTAGTCGCTTTTCTTGCAAACTTCTTGTGATGTGTATTACCGAGAGGGCCCAGAGATACCTCTCCGTCACACGAATTGAAATATCCCAGTCTCGATCCATGCCAACCCAACAAACACCTTCAGAGATACCTGTAGAGCATAATTATGATCACCTAGTTACGTTGTGATGTTTGATAGCACACAAGGTATTCCTCCGGTATCCGGGAGTTGCATGATGTCATGGTTGAAGAAACATGTATTTGACATTAAGAAAGCAGTAGCAATAAACTGAACGGTCATATGCTATGCTAACAGTTGGGTCTTGTCCATCACATTATTCTCCTCATGATGTGATCCCGTTATCAAATGAGAACTCATGTCTATGGTTAGGAAACCTTAACCATCTTTGCTCAACGAGCTAGTCTAGTAGAGGCTCACTAGGGACACAGTATTTGTTTATGTATCCACACATGTATTTAAGTTTCCGGTCAATACAATTCTAGCATGAATAATAAACCTTTATCATGATTAAGGAAATATAATAATAACCAATTTATTATTGCCTCCAGGGCATATTTCCATCAGTCTCCCACTTGCACTAGAGTCAATAATCTAGTTCACAACGCCATGTGATTAACACCCATAGTTCACATTGCCATGTGATTAACACCCATAGAGTTTACAAGAGTCAACAATCTAGTTCACATCGCTATGTGATTAACACCCAAAGAGTTCTAAGGTGTGATCATGATTTTCTTGTGAGAGAGGTTTTTAGTCAACGGGTCTACAACATTCAGATTCGTGTGTACTTTGCAAATATCTATGTCTACAATGCTCTGCATAGAGCCACTCTAGCTAATTGCTCTCATGTTCAATACATATCCAGATTGAGACTCCGAGTCATCTGGATTAGTGTTAAAGCTTGCATCGACGTAACCCTTTACGACGAACTCTTTGTTACCTCCATAACCAAGAAAAAATTCCTTATCCCTCTAAGGATAATTTTGACCGATGTTCAGTGATCCACTCCTGGATCACTCTTGTACCCCCTTGCCAGACACATGGCAAGGCACACATCAGGTCTGGTACATAGCATGTCATGCTTTATAGAACCTATGGTTGAGGCATAGGAAATGTCTTTCATTCTCTCTCTATCTTCTGCCGTGGTCAGGCTTTGAGTCCTACTCAACTTCAGACCTTACAATACAAGCAGGAACTCCTTCTTTGACTGATCCATTTTGAGCTCCTTCAAAATCTTGTCAAGGTATGTACTCATCGGAAGTCTTATCAAGCGTCTTGATCTATCTCTATAGATCTTGATGCCCAATAGGTAAGAAGCTTCACCGATGTCTTTCTTTGAAAAAATCTTATTCAAATATCCTTTTATGCTATCCCGAAATTCTATATCATTTCCAATCAGCAATATGGCATCCGCATATTGAAAGTGCTAGTTATCGACCAGAGGGGGGTGAATAGGCAATTTTTATGAAAGTCTTCAAAACACGAGTGCTTTGAAGACAAACAGGTAATCTGAACCTATATGATATGCAGCGGAATTTAAACTACACTAGGCAAGCAATAGTCAAGCAAGCAATACAGTGAAAGCACGAAGACTAACAGCAGCTAGATAGAAAGGATCAGAATGGAAAACAGTATGAAGCCAAACAGTTACAAGTCTTCACACAGTAGAGTCAATTGGATCAGGAAGGCAAGCAATGACTTCACGAAGACAAAATGAAAAGTATGGAGGGTAGGGTATCAAACCAGTTGCTTGGTGAAGAGAGGGATTTGTTAGACCAGTTCCAATTGTTGTGACAAATGTACATCTGGTTAGGGAGGCTGAGATTGAACTCAGAAGACTTTGTCTTCACCTTATTCCCCTAGAGCCGAGGACACTTCGTCCTCACCCTATCACTCGGGTAAGTCTTCAAGGTAGACTTCCAAACCTTCATAGACTCCGTTCATGGGTAATCCACAATGACTCTTGGATCCTCAGAATGTGACACCTAACCGGCTAGAGGATGCACAGTCCTCAAGTGTAACAAGTCTTCAGGTCACGCGGACGGAAGGACTTCAATGATGCCTAACACTGTTTAGCTCAGGGCGTTTTGGGTTTGTCCTTGCAAGGATCTCTCTCTGAAAGGCTTCGGAGGTGGGTTGCTCTCAGACGAAAAAAGTTGTGCACTAACTCTGAGCAGCCACCAATTTATGGTGTAGGGGGTGGGCTATTTATAGCCAAGTAGCAACCTAACCTGATATTTCCGAAATGGCCCTAGGTCACTAAGGAACCGACACGTGTCCAACGGTCGGATTTCAAACACACGCGACAGCTTGGCTTGGGCTACAAGCAAAGCTGACTCATCCAGCTCTGGATAAGATTTTCTCTCATTCTCTTCGCTCGAAGACATAGGATTTGGTGGAGAATCACTTTAGTCATCTGACTTTGTTCACTTGGACCCCACTTAACAGTACGGTGGTTCCTATAACTCAAGAAAGAAGAAAAGGAACTACGAAAGAAACTATCTCTTCGCACTCCATAGTCTTCAAGTGAATGTCTTCATCGTCATTATCTTCAACATGAATGTCTTCACAAACCAACATTGTCTTCAATGTTTTCATACATTTGTAAGGGTCATCTCTGGTAGGTAAACCGAATCAATGAGGGACTACTACCTGTGTTATCCTGCAATTCTCACAAAAACATTAGTCCCTCAACCACGTTTGTCGTCAATACTCCAAAACCAACTAGGGGTGGCACTAGATGCACTTACAATCTCCCCCTTTTTGGTGATTGATGACAAACTGGTTGAAGTTTTCAACGGGGATAAAAGTATGTGAAGACCAATGTCTTGATTGTGCCTTCAAGCTTTGCACCAGAGGAATGTCTCTTGATAGGCCATAGAGTACACCTGATGATGTGATAGATAGTGCAAGGCATGCACTCGAGGTCTTGGATAAAGAAATCCTTGGGATATTCGGCATCAACGGGCAAAGGCTTCATCATGCTGATCATATCACTCATGTTTGGCTCAGGCTTCTGGAAGATACTTTGCAGCTCACATTCATATGGAGGACAACCTGGCTCATATAGATCAATAGGAGTGGGCCGGGAGGTAAGCTCAATGATGTCTTGAGCTTTGTCTTCGTGATGCATGTTGCCTGTCATCCACTCAAGGACCCAAGTCTTCGGATCCCTGTTGTAGCCTCTGAAAGTGCTAATATTCGACTAGAGGGGGGGTGAATAGGCAATTTTTATGAAAGTCTTCAAAGCAGGGGTGTTTTGAAGACAAACAATAGAATTGAACATATTGATATGCAGCGGAAGGTAGACCACACTAGACAAGCCATAGTCAAGTAAGCAATGTAATGAAAGCACGAAGACTATGAGCAGCTAGGTAGTATGGATCAGGATGGAAGATAGTATGAAGCGAAACAGACAATTCTCTTCACACAGTGAAGTCAATCAGATAAGGCAAGTAGACAAATACTTCACGAAGACAAACTGTAAGTAAGGTGAGAGAGGTAGGATAGAACCAGTTGCTTGGAGAGGACAAGGGAATTGTTGGACCAGCTCCAGTTGTTGTGAGAACTGTACGTCTGGTTAGGGAGGCTGAGATTCAACTCAGAAGACCGTGTCTTCACCTTATTCCCCTTGAGCTAAGAACACTCAAACCTCGCTCAATCACTCTGGTAAGTCTTCAAGGGAGACTACCAAACCTTCACACACTTCGTTCACCGTTAATCCATAATGACTCTTGGATGCTCAGAACGCGACGCCTAACCGGCTGGAGGATTCACAGTCCTCAAGTGTAATAAGTCTTTAGATCATGCGGACAGAAAGACTTCAGTGATACCTAACACTCTTTGGCTTTGGGTGTTTTGGGCTTTGTCCTTGCAAGGATTCTCTCTCGAAAGCTTCGGAGGTGGGTTGCTCTCAAACGACAAAAGTCGTGCACTAACTCTGAGCAGACACCAATTTATGGTGTAGGGGGTGTGCTATTTATAGCCAGGAGGCAACCCCGACCTGATTTGTCCGAAATGACCCTGGGTCACTAAGGAACTGACACGTGTCCAACGGTCAGATTTCAAACACACGCGGCAGCCTAGCTTGGGCTACAAGCCACGCCGACTCATCCAGCTCTGGATAAGATTTGCTCTCATTGTCTTCGCTCGAAGACATAGGATTTGGTTGAGCATCACTTCAGTCACTCTGACTTTGTTCACTTGGACCCTACTTAACAGTACGGGGGTTCCTATGACTCAACAAAGAAGAAAATGAAACTATGAAACAACTATGTCTTCCTACTCCATAGTCTTCACTCGATGTCTTCTCCTGTCATAGTCTTCAATGTGAATGTCTTCGCAGTCCACCATTGTCTTCAATGTCTTCACACATTTTTAGGGGTCATCTTTGGTAGGTAAACCGAATCAATATGGGACTACTACCTGTGTTATCCTACAATTCTCACAAACACATTAGTCCCTCAACCAGGTTTGTCGTCAATACTCCAAAACCAACTAGGGGTGACACTAGATGCACTTACAATCTCCCCCTTTTTGGTGATTGATGACAAACTGGTTGAAGTTTTCAACAGGGATAAAAGTATGTGAAAGTTTTAGTGTTGTGAGTATTGTCTTCATACATAAGACGAGGCTCCCCCTGAAGATGTGCATATAGATGACTTGCGTTTGAATGCAAATGCACATGGCAGGTCTTGCTTTGTGCAGGCCATCATCAAGGTTTGAAGACAATGCATTATGCATATAAGTAAGTAACAAAGATAATGATATGCATAATGGAAAATGGACATCTGCAAGATGACTTCATGCGGGATTTATCATCGCAACACAGAATAGCAGATAAAATAGCAGACGACCATCAAGTTTAAGTGTTACAACTCAGAGAACCAAATGTATCAAAAGACGAGAATTGTAAAACTTGGCAAAAATAATGCAGCCACCCATATGGACCCACTTGAAGACTATCAACTCATATGCTTCTCCCCCTTTGCCAGTAATGACCAAAAAAGATTGAAGATATAGAGCATCTACTCGTTCCCAAAAGGAGCAGATGGTGGAGCAGGGTCATTGTTGGAGTTTGGTGGTGCAGAGGGGCCTAGGGCAGTGTTGATACGCGCCGAGGTGGTAGTTGGTGAAGTAGCATCATCTTCATCATCAATGACTCTAGCATGGACAGTTGCCTCAGAGGAGGAGTACTCAGAGTCTTCTAGTGTAGGAATCCGACGCAAAACAACGTTCCTGGGAGGAGTGGAATCAAATTTGAATCTCTTTGTGAAGCCATCTTGCTGAAGATCATATTCAGAACTGAGTAAAGTCAGACTCTTCCACGACCGCCGACTGGTTTCATAAGTGACAAATGCATTCTTGGTGGCTAGATTACGAATGCGATTAACATCCACCAAGAGACTCTCCATCTGACGCTTGAACCAGAAATGATGCTTATCTTGTTTCTGATGCAAGGCCATAAGAAGCTCTCAGTCATTGAGTACATGAGATCTCTTCCGAGGCCTTTGAGCAATGGTACTTTCAGTGGCTTTAGTATGGGCACGATGAGGTGCACGAGTATTTCTAGCCAAAGGATAAACACAAGTTGCAGCATGAACTTCTTCAATAAGTTGAGTGAAACTTTGACGATCAACATTATGAAGATAAATTGTCTCCTTGGCAGGCTCTGGGTATATGGCTTCAACCGACATATCCACCTCTGGCAGGAATATGAGATGGTTGCGCGCAGAGGGCTAATAGTTGATAGCAGAGTGAAGCTTGATAAGACGCATTACCCATGGAGCATAAAACTTCAAACCAAATAAATCAGAGCCAGATGCAGCAAGTTGTCAGATGGAGAAATCCTTAGCATTGAAGTTGATACCCTTGAGAATATAGAAAATCAATGTCTTCATTGAGCCTTCAAGCTTTGCTGCAGAAGAATGTCCTTTGATGGGCCATAGAGTTCGCCTTATAATATGATAGATGGTGCGGGGCAGATACTCTAGGTCTTCAACAAAGAATTCCTTAGGATATTCAGCATCTTGTGGCAGTGGCTTCACCATGCTCAACATTTGGCTCATATTGGGCTCAGGCTTCTGGAATATGCTCTCTAAAGCATTGCGATGATGCTGACAACCAGGTTCATAAAGTTCACCTGGAGTGGGCAGGGCAGTAAGCTCAATGATATCAAGAGCTTTGGCTTCATGATGTACATTGCCTGTCATCGACTCAAGACCCAAGTTTTCGTATCCCTGTTGTAGCCGCGAATGTGGAGAGTTGCATAGAATTGTAACAGAAGCTCTTCATTCCAATTTTCTTTGTCAGTCACAAACCGCAGAAGGCCAGCATCTTTGAAGCAGTCTAGGGCTTCTTCCAAGCAGGGCAGTCCAGCAATGGCTTCACAGTCTAGACGCATATGAGGAAAAATGTGTCCCTGATTGTATAAGACACAAGAATAATAACTGCGCTGCTGATAGCTCCAGAACTGATCAGATGAAATGCTTGGCCTTGAATATGGGTTCTTGGCACTATCAAAGAATGTGTTGTGTTCAATGAAGCCATTTATATTGAACAATCCTGGCGCAGATGCAGTCCCTGGAAACCTTGGCAGCCTTGGTTTTGGCTTCTGGACCAAAGGCATGTGCTCCACATGATAATCAAATTGAGGTTGGGGAGCAGGCGGAGGAACCAGAATTGGCCATCGAATAGTGACAAGCTTGCCTTGATAAAATGCTTGCTCAATGGTGTGAGGCCTTGGAGGCGGTACAGGAGCAGTGGCATTGACATGGGCTTTAGACTGCACATTGGTTACAGGTGCATCATTGGCTTCATACACCATATTCACTGTAGGCGCCACATTAGCTTCAGCCATGACAACGTCATTGGCTTCAGTAGTGTTGTTGGTGGCCGCCATAGTATTTTCAACCTCCACTTGAGTAGCTGGAGGGTCAGGCACATACATGTTCTCCTTGAGAACAATTTTTGCATTTGCGGGGTGTGTGACAATTTGCAACCGGAATGTCTTCAACAGCTTTGGCTTCAGACTGAGGAACCGTCGCAGAAGGATTCTCTTCAGGGAACACTTGACGTGCCACTAAGCTGGATTGGTGTGAATCTTCTTCTGGGATGGTTGACATGGAGACCGATGGCCTGAGGCCTTTGCGAAGCCGTTGGAACATGGGCGACGCCTGTGGTGATGGTGTGGTCTCCATGTAATTGTCGTCATTCACCAGTGGGCTGGTGACTTGAGCTGGTGGAGTACGGGGTGTTGCATTTTGAACTGGGGTTTCTTCTTGCGGGCGCTCAGTGTCGTGGTACTTAGACTGACAGTAAGAGTAGGGGGTACGAATGAGGAGGTAAGGTCCTAGCTACGGCGAGATTGTACGCAAGTGTTTACGAGTTCAGGCCCCTCTTGGTGGAGGTATTATGTCTTGGTGCCCGGAGGCGGTCGACTGGATTTCAGTATATGCATGTGTGTTATAGGGGGTGTGAACCCTTGTCCCAGAGGAGGGGGGGTGGCTTATAGAGTGCGCCAGAACCCCAGCCAACCTCCATTACAGAGAGTTCAATGTACATAAAGAGGGGGGCGTTACTAATAACGCCAGCTATAAAGTGTTATTAATGCCTTTGAAGACTACAGAGTGAATGCTCAACCGTTGCAGTTCTGTGCGACTCCTGGTCTTCATACGTCGAATGGTTTCTTATATGGTTGAGTGGTCTCGAGAAGGAGGAGTACCCGAGTGATATGACTTGGTCAAGTGGATTGCACTCGACGTTTTTATTGGGTACTCTCTGTTGTCTCTTGAGCTTCTTTGCTTCTAGGACAGTGACCTTGGGTAGGGTATATAGGTCAGGCCTATGACCCTATGATACGTTCATTTTGCATCATGCTTTTATATCAATATTTATTGCATTATGGGCTGTTATTACACATATTATATCAATACTTATGGCTATTCTCTCTTATTTTATAAGGCTTACCATGAAGAGGGGGAATGTCGGCAGTTGGAATTCTGGCTGGAAAAGGAGCAAACATTGGAAACCTATTCTGCACAGCTCCAAATGACCTGAAACTCCACAAAACTTATTTTTAGATTTAATAAGAATTATTGAGCAGAAGAAACACCTCAGGGGGCCCACACCCTAGCCAGGAGGGTGGGGGCGCGCCCACCCCTACTAGGCGCGCCCCCTGTCTCCTGGCCCCCTGGTGGCCCTCTAGTGTCCATCTTCTGCTATATGAAGGCTTTTACCCTGGAAAAAATCGTGGGCAAGCTTACGGGACGAAACTCCGCCGCCACGAGGCGGAACCTAGGCGGAACCAATCTAGAGCTCCGGTAGAGTTGTTCTGCCGGGGACACTTCCCTCCGGGAAGGGGAAATCATCACAATCGTCATCACCAACGATCCTCTCATCTGGAGGGGGTCAATCTCCATCAACATCTTCACCAGCACCATCTCCTCTCAAACCCTAGTTCATCTCTTGTATCCAATCTTGTATCCAAAACCACAAATTGGTACCTGTGGGTTGCTAGTAGTGTTGATTACTCCTTGTAGTTGATAGTTATTGGTTTACTTGGTGGAAGATCATATGTTCAGATCCTTAATGCGTATTATTACACCTCTGATTATGAACATGAATATGCTTTGTGAGTAGCTACGTTTGTTCCTGCGGACATGGGTGAAGTCTTGCTATTAGTAGTCATGTGAATTTGGTAGTCGTTCGATATTTTGATGAGATGTATGTTGTATTTCCTCTAGTGGTGTTATGTGAACATCGACTACATGACACTTCACCATTATTTGGGCCTAGAGGAAGGCATAGGGAAGTAATAAGTAGATGGTGGGTTGCTAGAGTGATAGAAGCTTAAACCCTAGTTTATGTGTTGCTTCGTAAGGGGCTGATTTGGATCCATATGTTTAATGTTGTGGTTAGGTTTACCTTAATACTTCTTTTGTAGTTGCGAATGTTTGCAATAGGGGTTAATCATAAGTGGGATGCTTGTCCAAGTAAGGGCAGTACCCAAGCACTTGTCCACCCACATATCAAATTATCAAGGTACCGAACGCGAATCATATGAGCGTGATGAAACTAGCTTGACGATAATTCCCACGTGTCCCCGGGAGCGCTTTTATCTTTATAAGAAATTGTCCAGGCTTGTCCTTTGCTATAAAAAGGATTGGGCCACCTTGCTGCACCTTATTTACTTTTATTGTTTGTTACTCGTTACAATTTATCTTATCACAAAACTATCTATTACCTACAATTTCAGTGCTTGCAGAGAAAACCTTACTGAAAACCGCTTATCATTTCCTTCTGCTCCTTGTTGGGTTCGACACTCTTACTTATTGAAAGGACTACGATAGATCCCCTACACTTGTGGGCCATCAAGACTCTTTTCTGGCGCCGTTGCCGGGGAGCGTAGCGCTTTCGGTGAGTGGAACTTGGTAAGGAAACATTTATATAGTGTGCTGAAATTTTCTGTTACTTGTTACTATGGAAACTAATCCTTTGAGGGGCTTGTTTGGGGCATCTTCGCCCCAACCAGTAGAGAAAAGAGTTGCTCCTCAACCTACTGAACCTACTGAAAATGTTCATTTTGAAATTCCTTTGGGTATGATAGAGAAACTGCTAGCTAATCCATTTGCAGGAAATGGAACATTGCATCCCGATTTACACCTTATCTTTGTGGATGAAGTTTGTGGATTATTTAAGCTTGCAGGTATTCCCGATGATGTTGTCAAAAGGAAGGTCTTCCCTTTATCTTTGAAGGAAGATGCATTGACATGGTATAGGCTATGTGATGATACAGGATCTTGGAATTATAAATGGTTGAAGTTGGAATTTCACCAGAAGTTCTATCCTATGCATCTTGTTCATCGTGATCGTAATTACATATATAATTTCTGGCCTCGCGAAGCAAAAATCACCGCTCAAGCTTGGGGGAGGCTTAAGTCAATGTTATATTCATGCCCCAATCATGAGCTCTCCAGAGAAATGATTATTCAAAAAAAATTATGCTCGGCTTTCTCTCAATGATCGCACCATGCTCGATACTTCCTGTGTTGGTTCTTATATGCTGAAGTCTATTGAATTCATATGGGACTTATTGGAAAGAATTAAACGCAAATCTCAAGATTGGGGTTCCGACGATGGTAAGGAGTCAGGTATGACGCCTAAGTTTGATTGTGTTAAATCTTTTATGGATACGGATGCTTTTCGTGGATTTAGCGCTAAATATGGACTTGACTCTGAGATAGTAGCCTCTTTCTGTGAATCTTTTGCTATTCACGTTGATCTCCCTAAGGAGAAGTGGTTTAAATATAATCCTCCCGTTGAAGTAAAAGTAGTTGCACCTATTTGATACGTCTCCAACATATCTATAATTTTTGATTGCTCCATGCTACTTTATCTACTGTTTTGGACTATATTGGGCTTTATTTTCCACTTTTATATTACTTTTGGGACTAGCCTATTAACCGGACGCCCAACCCAGAATTGTTGTTTTTTGCCTATTTCAGTGTTTCGAAGAAATGGAATATCAAACGGAGTCCAAACGGAATGAAACCTTCAGGAACGTGTTTTTCTCACCAAACGTGATCCAGGAGACTTGGACCCTACTCCAAGAAGCATAAGAGTCGGTCACGAGGGTGCCCCCCCTAGGGCACGCCCCCTGCCTCGTGGCCCCCCTGCTGCTCCACCAACGTACTCCTTCCTCCTATATATACCTACATATCCCCAAACAATCCCAGGAGAGCCAAAAACCTAATTCCACTGCTGCAACCTTCTGTATCCACGAGATCCCATCTTGGGGCCTGTTCCGGAGCTCCGCCGGAGGGGGCACCCACCACGGAGGGCTTCTACATCAACACCATAGCCCCTCCGATGAAGTGTGAGTAGTTTACTTCAGACCTTCGGGTCCATAGCTAGTAGCTAGATGGCTTCTTCTCTCTTTTTGGATCTCAATACAATGTTCTCCCCCTCTCTCGTGGAGATCTATTCGATGTAATCTTCTTTTTGCGGTGTGTTTGTTGAGACCGATGAATTGTGGGTTTATGATCCAGCTTATCTATGAATAATATTTGAATCTTCTCTGAATTCTTTTATGTATGATTGAGTTATCTTTGCAAGTCTCTTCGAATCATCTTTTTGGTTTGGCCAACTAGATTGGTAGTTCTTGCAATGGGGGAAGTGCTTAGCTTTGGGCTCAATCTTGCGGTGTCCTTTCCCAGTGACAGAAGGGGCAGCAAGGCACGTATTGTATTGTTGCCATCGAGGATAACAAGATCGGGTTTTTATCATATTGCATGAATTTATCCCTCTACATCATGTCATCTTGCTTAAAGCGTTACTCTGTTTTTAACTTAATACTCTAGATGCATGTTGGATAGCGGTCGATGAGTGGACTAATAGTAGTAGATGCAGAATCGTTTCGATCTACTTGTCTCGGATGTGATGCCTATATACATGATCATACCTAGATACACTCATAATTATGCTCAATTCTGTCAATTGCTCAACAGTAATTTGTTCATCCACCGTAGAATACTTATGCTCTTTAGAGAAGCCACTAGTGAAACCTATGGCCCCCGGGTCTATTCTCATCATATCAATCTCCATTACTTTGTTACTTGCTTTGTTTTTACTTTGCCTTTTATTTTTCACTTTGCATCTATATACCAAAAATACCAAAAATATTATTTATCATCTCGATCAGATCTCACTCTCGTAAGTGACCGTGAAGGGATCGACAACCCCTAATCGCGTTGGTTGCGAGGAGCTATCGTTTTGTGTAGGTACGAGGGACTTGTGCGTTGTCTCCTACTGGATTGATACCTTGGTTCTCAAAAACTAAAGGAAATACTTATGCTACTTTGCTGCATCATCCTCCCCTCTTCGGGGAAATCCAACGCAGTGCTCAAGAGGTAGCAAGAAGAATTTCTGGCGCCGTTGCCGGGGAGGCTCACGTAAGCAAGTCAACCATACCAAGTACCCATCACAATCTCTATCTCTCGCATTACATTATTTGCCATTTGCCTCTCGTTTTCCTCTCCCCCACTTCACCCTTGCCGTTTTATTCGCCCTCTCTTTCCCAATATCCTCCTCTCTTTCCCATTTGCCTTTTTATTTGCTCGTGTGTTAGTTTGCTTGCTTGTCGTCATGACTAGTCTCATATCCACTCCTATGTCTCCCGAGTTTGAAGTTCTTCACTTCAAGCAAAGGCAAGGAGAAAATTTAAAAGATGCTTGGTATAGGATGATGGAATCTTATCGTAAGTGCACCCTAGAGGTGAACTATAAAATTCTTCTTCGTAATTTTTATGTTGGGTTAAATATGACGTATAGACAACTCTTGGATTGTATGGCCAAGAGAAATTTCATTGAGATTGATCCCAGTATTGCGCATGAAATTATAGAGGGAATAGTGGGAACACTACCGCAAAAGGGAGGATCTCATCCTACCCAGGAAGAAACCCAAGTGTTTGAGAAGATTTGCGAAGTAACAATTTTTTTACAAAAATCTCTTGAGCCTCTTAAAAGTGTTAGCGGAAATCTTCACCGTATGAATATGTTGATTACTCTTTGTAATAAGCGGTTGGATTCTTTAGATCTAAAAATTTCCGAGTATGAAGGGAAGCGGGAAGAACTCCCCAGATTCGAGCATGACTCCGCTAAAAAACTAAAAACCAAAGATGGCAATACCTAGTTCTATCCTTGCTTTTATGCCTAGCTAGGGGCGTTAAACGATAGCGCTTGTTGGGAGGCAACCCAATTTTATTTTGTGTTTTCTGTTTTTGCTTCTGTTTAGGAATAAATAATCCATCTAGCCTCTGTTTGGATGTGGTTTTATGTTTTAATTAGTGTTTGTGCCAAGTAGAACCTATAGGATAAGCTATGATGATAGTTGATTTGATTCTGCTGAAAAACAGAAACTTTGCGCTCACGAGAAAAAATTCAATAAATCACAGAAACGTGATTTTGCATTGATTCTTTTTGCTGCTAATCCATAGACAAATTTTCCAGTACGTCCTATTTTGGTAGGATTTTTAGAGTTCCAGAAGTTTGCGTTAGTTACAGATTGCTACAGACTGTTCTGTTTTTGACAGATTCTGTTTTTCGTGTGTTGTTTGCTTATTTCAATGCATCTATGGCTAGTAAATTAGTTTATAAACCATAAGTAAGTTGGAATACAGTAGGTTTAACACCAATATAAATAAATAATGAGTTCATTACAGTACCTTGAAGTAGTCTTTTGTTTTCTTTCTCTAACGGAGCTCACGAGATTTCTATTGAGTTTTGTGTTGTAAAGTTTTCAAGTTTTGGGTGAAATCTTTTGATGGATTATGGAACAAGGAGTGGCAAGAGCCTAAGATTGGGGATGCCCATGGCACCCCCAAGATAATCCAAGGACACCAAAAAGTCAAAGCTTGGGGATGCCCCGGAAGGCATCCCCTCTTTCGTCTACTTCCATCGGTAATTTACTTGGAGCTATATTTTTATTCACCACATGATATGTGTTTTGCTTGGAGCGTCTTGTATTATTTGTGTCTTTGCTCGTTAGTTTACCACAATCATCCTTGCTGTACACACCTTTTGAGAGAGCCATACACAAATTGGAATTTGCTAGAATACTCTATGTGCTTCACTTATATCTTTTGAGCGTGATAATTTTTTGCTCTAGTGCTTCACTTGTATATTTTAGAGCACAGTGGTGGATTTGTTTTAAAGAAACTATTGATCTCTCATACTTCACTTATATTATTTTGACAGTCATTAATAGGATGGTAATTTGCTTAATGTTAATATACTTGGTATTCTAGATATGTGAAAACTTTCTTTTGAGTGCGTTGAATACTAAGATAAGTTTGATGCTTGATAATTGTTTTGAGATATGGAGGTGATAATATCAAAGTCGTGCTAGTTGAGTAATTATGAATTTAAAGAATGCTTGTGTTGAAGTTTGCAAGTCCCGTAGCATGCATGTATGGTTAAAGTTGTGTAACAAATTTGAAACATGAAGTGTACCTGGCTTGTGCATCCTTATGAGTGGCGGTAGGGGACGAGCGATGGTCTTTTCCTACCAATCTATCCCCCTAGGAGCATGCGTGTAGTACTTGATTTTTGACGACTTCTAAATTTTTGCAATAAGTATATGAGTTCTTTTGACTAATGGTTAGTCCATGGATTATACACACTCTCACCTTTCCGCCTTTGCTAGCCTCTTCGGTACCGTGCATTGCCCTTTCTCACCTTGAGAGTAGGTGCAAACTTCGCCGGTGCATCCAAACCCCGTGATACGATACGCTCTATCACACATAAACCTCCTTATATCTTCCTCAAAACAGCCACCATACCTACCTATCATGGCATTTCCATAGCCATTCCGAGATATGTTGCCATGCAACTTCCATCATCATCTTCATGACATACATTACTTTTGTCATATTGCCATTGCATGATCATGTAGTTGACATCGTATTTGTGGCAAAGCCACCATGCATTATTTTTCATACATGTCACTCTTGATTCATTGCACCATCCCGGTACACCGCCGGAGGCATTCATATAGAGTCATATCTTGTTCTAAGTTTCGAGTTGTAATCCTTATGTTGTAATCAATAGAAGTGTGATGATCATCATTATTAGAGCATTGCCCAAACAGAAAAAGAGAAAGACCAAAAAAAAGAAAGGCCGAAAAAAAAATAAAAATAAAAAATAAAAAGGGCAATGCTACTATCTCTTTTTCCACACTTGTGCTTCAAAGTAGCACCTTGTTCTTCATGTAGTGAGTCTCATATATTGTGCTTCAAAGTAGCACCTTGTTCTTCATGTAGTGAGTCTCATAAGTTGTCTTTTTATACTAGTGGGAATTTTTCATTATAGAACTTGGCTTGTATATTCCTACGATGGGCTTCCTCAAATGCCCTAGGTCTTCATGAGCAAGCGAGTTGGATGCACACCCACTAAGTTTCTTTTTGTTGAGCATTCATAGCTCTAGTGCATCCGTTGCATGGCAATCCCTACTCTTCATGTTGACATCAATCAATGGGCATCTCCATAGCCCGTTGATTATCCTCGTCAATGTGAGAATTTCTCCTTTTTTGTCTTCTCCACACAATCCCCATCATCATATTCTATTCCACCCATGGTGCTATATCCATGGCTCATGCTCATATATTGCATGAAGGTTGAAAAAGTTTGAGATTATTTAAGTATGAAACAATTGCTTGGCTTGTCATCGGGGGTATAGAAGTTGGGGACATCTTTGTGTGACGAAAATGAAGCATAGCCTAACTATATGATTTTGTAGGGATGAACTTTCTTTTGCCATGCTATTTTGAGAAGACATGATTGCTTTGATTAGTATGCTTGAAGTATTATTATTTTTATATCGATATGAACTTTTTTCTTGAATCTTTCGGATCTGAATATTCATGCCACAATTAAGAAGATTTACATTCAAATTATGCCAAAGTATCACTCCGCATCAAAAATTCTATTTTATCATTTACCTACTCGAGGACGAGCAGGAATTAAGCTTGGGGATGCCTGATATGTCTCCAACGTATCTATAATTTTTGATTGCTCCATGCTACTTTATCTACTGTTTTGGACTATCTTGGGCTTTATTTTCCACTTTTATATTATATTTGGGACTAACCTATTAACCGGAGGCCCAGCCCATAATTGCTATTTTTTGCCTATTTTAGTGTTTCGAAGAAACGGAATATCAAACGGAGTCCAAATGGAATGAAACCTTCGGGAACGTGATTTCCTCACCGAACGTGATCGAGGAGACTTGGACCCTACTCCAAGAAGCAGAAGAGTCGGTCACAAGAGTGGGGGCGTGCCCCCCTGCCTCGTGGCCCCCCTGTTGCTCCACCGACGTACTCCTTCCTCCTATATATACCTACGTATCCCCAAACAATCCCAGGAGAGACAAAAACCTAATTCCACCGCCGCAACCTTCTGTATCCATGAGATCCCATCTTGGGGCCTATTTCGGAGCTCCGCCGGAGGGGGCACCCACCACGGAGGGCTTCTACATCAACACCATAGCCCCTCCGTTGAAGTGTGAGTAGTTTACTTCAGACCTTCGGGTCCATAGCTAGTAGCTAGATGGCTTCTTCTCTCTTTTTGGATCTCAATACAATGTTCTCCCCCTCTCTCGTGGAGATCTATTCGACGTAATCTTCTTTTTGAGGTGTGTTTGTTGAGACCGATGAATTGTGGGTTTATGATCCAGCTTATCTATGAATAATATTTGAATCTTCTCTGAATTCTTTTATGTATGATTGAGTTATCTTTGCAAGTCTCTTCGAATTATCCTTTTGGTTTGGCCAACTAGATTGGTAGTTCTTGCAATGGGGGAAGTGCTTAGCTTTGGGTTCAATCTTGCGGTGTCCTTTCCCAGTGACAAAAGGGGCAGCAAGGCACGTATTGTATTGTTGCCACCGAGGATAACAAGATGGGGTTTTTATCATATTGCATGAATTTATCCCTCTACATCATGTCATCTTGCTTAAAGCGTTACTCTATTTTTAACTTAATACTCTAGATGCATGCTGGATAGCGGTCGATGAGTGGAGTAATAGTAGTAGATGTAGAATCGTTTCAATCTACTTGTCTCGGATGTGATGCCTATATACATGATCATACCTAGATACACTCATAACTATGCTCAATTCTGTCAATTGCTCAACAGTAATTTGTTCACCCACCGTAGAATACTTATGCTCTTGAGAGAAGCCACTAGTGAAACCTATGGCCCCCGGGTCTATTCTCATCATATCAATCTCCATTACTTTATTACTTGCTTTGTTTTTACTTTGCCTTTTACTTTTCACTTTGCATCTATATACCAAAAGTACCAAAAATATTATTTATCATCTCTATCAGATCTCACTCTCGTAAGTGATCGTGAAGGGATTGACAACCCCTAATCGCGTTGGTTGCGAGGAGCTATCGTTTTGTGTAGGTACGAGGGACTTATGCGTGGTCTCCTACTGGATTGATACCTTGGTTCTCAAAAACTGAGGGAAATACTTACGCTACTTTGCTGCATCATCCTCTCCTCTTCGGGGAAATCCAACGCAGTACTCAAGAGGTAGCACTATTACAGTTGAAGAAAAGACACTTACTTATAATGATCCTATTGTTCCTACTACTTATGTTGAGAAACCACCTTTTCCTGTTAGGATAAAGGATCATGCTAAAACTTCAACTGTTGTTTGTTAGAGTAATACTAGAACTTTTACACCTCCTGAGCAAATTAAAGTTCTATGGTTAAAGATCGCTTGGATGATAATTTAGATGGCATGTTATTTACTTCTGTGATGAAATTGCTAATATTGTTAAACCAGATGCTAAAATACATAGACCCGTTGTAGGCATGCCTGTTATTTCTGTTAAAATAGGAGATCATTGTTATCATGGCTTATGTGATATGGGTGCTAGTGCTAGTGTAATACCCTATTCCTTATACCAAGAGATTATGCATGATATTGCACCTGCTGAGTTAGAAGATATTGATGTTACAATTAAGCTTGCCAATAGAGATACTATTAAGCCTTTTGGGATTGTTAGAGATGTTGAAGTCTTGTGTGGGAAGGTCAAATACCCTGCTGATTTTCTTGTTCTTGGTTCTCCACAAGATGACTTTTGTCCCATTATATTTGGTAGACCCTTCTTGAACACTGTTAAAGCTAAGATTGATTGCGAAAAGGATGTCGTTACGATTGGCTTGGATGATATGACTCATGAGTTTAATTTCGCTAAATTTCATAGACAATCCCATGATAAAGAATTACCCAGTAAAGATGAAATATTTGGTCTTGCTTCTATTGTTGTGCCTCCTACTGATCCATTAGAACAATATTTGCTAGACCATGAAAATGATATGTTTATGAAAGAAAGAAGGGAAATAGATGAATTGTTCCTTAAACAGGAACCTATTCTGAAACACAACTTACCTGTTGAAATCCTAGGGGATCCCCCTCCACCCAAGGGTGATCCCGTGTTTGAGCTAAAACCATTACTTGATAATCTTAAGTATGTTTATCTTGATGAAAAGAAAATATATCGTGTTATTATTAGTGCTAACCTTTCAGAGCAGGAAGAGGAAAGATTATGGAAAACTCCGAAGAAGCACCATGCTGCTATTTGATATACTCTATATGATCTCAAGGGCATTAGTCCCATGTTATGTCAACACAAAATTAGTTTGGAGGAAGGTGCCAAACCAGTTAGAGATCCTCAACGATGATTGAATCCTAAGATGAAAGAAGTGGTAAGAAATGAGATATTAAAGCTCCTCGAGGCAGGTATAATCAATCCCGTTGCTGATAGTGAATGGGTAAGCCCTGTCCATTGTGTCCCTAAAAAGGGAGGTATTACTATTGTTCCTAATGATAAAGATGAATTAATTCCGCAAAGAATTATTACATGTTGTACGATGGTAATTTATTTCCGTAAATTAAATAAAGCTACTAAGAAAAATCATTACCCTTTACCTTTTATTGATCAAATGCTAGAAAGACTATCCAAACATACACATTTATGCTTTCTAGATGGTTATTCTGGTTTCTCTCAAATACCTATGTCAGCGGAAGATCAATCAAAAACTACTTTTACTTGCCCTTTCGGTACTTTCGCTTATAGATGTATGCCTTTTGGTTTATGTAATGCACCTGCTACCTTTCAAAGATGTATGATGGCTATATTCTCTGACTTTTGTGAAAAGATTTGTGAGGTATTCATGGATGACTTCTCCGTTTATGGATCCTCTTTTGATGATTGCTTGAGCAACCTTGATCGAGTTTTGCAGAGATGCGAAGACACTAGTCTCATCTTGAATTGGGAAAAGTGCCACTTTATGGTTAATGAAGGCATTGTCTTGGGGCACAAGATCTTCGAGAGAGGTATTGAAGTCAATAAAGCTAAAGTTGATGCTATTGAAAAGATGCCATGTAGACATAAAAGTTATAAGAAGTTTCCTTGGTCATGCCGGTTTTTATAGGAGGTTCATTAAGGACTTTTCTAAAATCTCTAGGCCTCTGACTATTTATTGCAAAAATATATTCCTTTTGTCTTTGATGATGATTGTGTAGAAGCATTTGAAATACTTAAGAAAGCTTTGATCCTTGCACCTATTGTTCAGCCACCTGATTGGAATTTACCTTTTAAAATTATGTGTGATGCTAGTGATTATGTTGTAGGTGATGTTCTAGGGCAAAGAGTTGATAAGAAATTGAATGTTATCCAGTATGCTAGTAAGACTCTTGATGCTGCCCAGAGAAATTATGCTACTACCGAAAAAGAATTCTTAGCAGTTGTGTTTGCATGTGATAAGTTTAGACCTTATATTGTTGATTCCAAAGTTACTATTCACACTGATCATGCTGCTATTAAATATCTTATGGAAAAGAAAGATGCTTAGCCTATACTCATTAGATGGGTTCTGTTGCTCCAAGAATTTGATTTGCATATTATTGACACAAAGGGAGCTGAGAACCCCGTTGCAGACAACTTGTCTAGGTTAGAGAATGTTCTTGATGACCTAATGCCTATTGATGATAGCTTTCCTGATGAACAATTAGCGGTCATTAATGCTTCTCATACTGCTCCTTGGTATGCTGATTATGCTAATTACATTGTTGCAAAATTTATACCACCTAGTTTCACATACCAACAAAAGAAAAAGTTCTTTTATGATTTAAGACATTACTTCTGGGATGACCCACACCTTTATAAAGAAGGAGTAGATGGTGTTATTAGACGTTGTTTACCTGAGTATGAACAGGAACAAATCCTACGCAAGTGTCACTCTGAATCATACGGAGGACACCACGCTGGAGACAGAACTGCACATAAGGTATTGCAATCCGGTTTTTATTGGCCTACTCTCTTCAAAGATGCCCGTAAGTTTGTTTTGTCTTGTAATGAATGTCAAAGAATTGGTAATATTAGTAGACGTCAAGAAATTCCTATGAATTATTCTCTTGTTATTGAACCATTTGATCTTTGGGGCTTTGATTATATGGGACCTTTTCCTGCCTCTAATGGATATACACATATTTTAGTTGATGTTGATTACGTTACTAAGTGGGTAGAAGCTATTCCAACTAGTAGTGCTGATCATAACACTTCTATTAAAATGCTTAAAGAAGTTATTTTTCCGAGGTTTGGAGTCCCTAGATATCTTATGACGGATGGTGGTTCACATTTTATTCATGGTGCTTTCCGTAAGATGCTTGCTAAGTATGATGTTAATCATAGAATCGCATCTCCTTATCATCCGCAGTCTAGTGATCAAGTAGAGAGCTCAAATTAATTTTGCAAAAGACTTTTAATAGATCTAGAAAGAATTGGTCCAAGAAACTTGATGATGCATTATGGGCCTATAGAACTGCATACAAAAATCCTATGGGTATGTCTCCGTATAAGATGGTTTATGGAAAAGCTTGTCATTTACCTCTAGATCTTGAACATAAAGCATATTGGGCTATCAAAGAGCTCAACTATGACTTCAAATTGCTAGTGAGAAGAGGTTGTTTGATATTAGCTCACTTGATCAATGGAGAACCCAAGCCTATGAGAATGCCAAGCTATTCAAAGATAAAGTCAAACGCTGGCATGACAAAAGGATACAAAAGCGTGAGTTTAACGTACGTGATTATGTGTTATTATTCAACTCTCCTTTAAGATTTTTTGCAGGAAAACTTCACTCTAAATGGGAAGGTCCTGGCGTTATCGAGGAGGTCTATCATTCTGGTGCCATAAAAATCAACAACTTCGAAGGCACAAGTCCGAGGGTGGTTAACGGTCAAAGAATTAAACATTATATTTTAGGTAATCCTATCAATGTTGAAACTAATATTATTGAAACCGTAACCCCGGAGGAATACATAAGGGACACTTTCCAAAATGTTCCAGACTCCGAAAAGGAATAGGTATGTGGTACGGTAAGTAAACCGACTCAAAACAATTCTAAAGGCAATTTTTATCAGTTTTGGAATATTTAAGAATTTTAGGAAGAAAGAAGTAGTCTAGGAAGGACACGAGGCCTCCACGAGAGTGGAGGGCGCGCCCACCCTTACTGGGCGCGCCCCCTGTCTCGTGACACCTCGTGTGCCTCCCGGACTCTGTTTTCTTGCACGTTACATATTTTGGTCGATAAAAATTCATTATATAATCTCTCGAAAGTTTTGAACACCGTATCACACAAATATCCTCTGTTTTCGTTTCAAGCTGTTTTCTGTTACAGATCTAGAGCATCATGGCGTCTCCAAGCTCTCCCAAGGACAAGTTTTTCGAGAGGGTTATCAACCCCTATCTCGCGGAGGTGCTGCAACAACCTCAAACCATCGAGATGCGTGAGGGGGTGCTGCACATCCGTGATGTGGAGGGACCAAGGCGTACCGGAAGCATGGAGACAAAGCTCAAAGCCGTGGAGCAGCAAGTCTTCAAGTGCCAAGGGATGGTGGAGCTTGGACTCAATGCCAACCAGATGATGATCATGGAGTTCATCAACAACCACAAGCTAGATGCCAAAGTCATTGGGGAAACCATCTTCAAGCTTCAAGAGAAAATCGAGCACCTCCAAGCCCAGATCTATGACCTGCAAAACCAGAACTGTGAGTATGAATATAGATTCAAAAGGATGAGTTTGGCTGCAGATTTATGGATCCCGGAGACTCGATCATCCTTTTATGATGGTGAGCCGATGCCTTGGAAGATGGACGACAAGCCTACATCATCAAAAACTCCTACTCCACCACCTCCGAGGACATATCACATGGGTATGGGCACTCCCCTTGGCAACTGCCAAGCTTGGGGGAGGTGCCCCGGTATCGTATCACCATCACACTCCTATCTTTACCGTTTTATTTAGTTCGATCCTTTTAGTAGTATCTTGATCTAGTAGATTGAAGTTTTGATATCAAGTAGTTTTGAGTTTTGCTTTGTGATCTCTTTATGTAATCGAGTCCGTGAGTTATCTATAATAAAGATTAGTGTTGAGTCAAGGACTTTTCTATCTTGCTTTGATCTTAAGAAAAATAGAAAGAATAAAAAGAATAAAAGAGTTCATATTGATGTTATGGATAGTGATGACTTCACACATAGAAAGTATGAGGCTTAAAAGTTGTTGAGAGTTGAGAAGCATAGTTTTGGTCATCGTTGCAATTAATAGGAAGTAATAAGGAAAGAGAGGTTTCACATATAAATATACTATCTTGGACATCTTTTATGATTGTGAGCACTCATTAAGTATGACATGCTAAAAGAGTCGACGTTGGACAAGGAAGACAACCTAATGGTTTATGTTTTCTCACATCTCAGTTAAAGTATATTGTCATTGACCTTCCAAAACATGTTGAGCTTGCCTTTCCCCCTCATGCTAGCCAAATTCCTAGCACCAAGTAGAGATACTACTTGTGCTTCCAAAATCCTTAAACCCAGTTTTGCCATGAGAGTCCACAATATCTACCTATGGATTGAGTAAGATCCTTCAAGTAAGTTGTCATCGGTGCAAGCAATAAAAATTGCTCTCTAAATATGCATGACTTATTAGTGCGGGGAAAATAATCTTTATACGATCTTGTTATGGAAGCAATAAAAGCAATGGACTGCATAATAAAGGTCCATACACAAGTGGCAATATAAAGTGATGTTCTTTCGTACTAAGATTTTGTGTATCCAACCCTAAAAGCGCATGACAACCTCTGCTTCCCTCTGCGAAGGGCCTATCTTTTACTTTATGTTTTTACTTTATGCTTGAGTCAAGGTGGTCTTCACCTTTCCCTTTTTCATTTTATCCTTTGGCAAGCTCCTTGTGTTTGAAAGATCATGATATATATACATCCAATTGGATGTTCGTTAGCATGGACTATTATTGTTGACATCGCCTAAAGGTGAATACGTTGGGAGGCAACACAATAAGCCCCTATCTTTCTTAGTGTCTAGCTAAAACTCTATAACCACAAGTATTGCGTGAGTGTTAGCAATTGTAGAAGACTATATGATAGTTGAGTATGTGGACTTGCTGAAAAGCTCTATTCTTGACTCTTTGTGATGTTATGCTAAATTGCAATTGCTTCAATGACTGAGATTATAGTTTGTTACCTTTCAGTGAAGTTTCTGAACCATACTTGACATTGTGAATTGATTGTTACTTGAGCATAAGAATTCATATGACAAAATCTATATATGTGGTTGTTATAAGAATGATCATGATGCCCTCATGTCCGTATTTTATTTTTATCGACACCTCTATCTTTAAACATGTGGACATATTTTTCGATTTTGGCTTTCGCTTGAGGACAAGCAAGGTCTAAGCTTGGGGAGTTGATACGTCCATTTTGCATCATGCTTTTATATCGATATTTATTGCATTATGGGCTGTTATTACACATTATATATCAATACTTATGGCTATTCTCTCTTATTTTATAAGGTTTACCATGAAGAGGGGGAATGTCGGCAGTTGGAATTCTGGCTGGAAAAGGAGCAAACATTGGAAACCTATTCTGCACTGCTCCAAATGACCTGAAACTCCACGAAACTTATTTTTAGATTTAGTAAGAATTATTGAGTGGAAGAAACACCTCAGGGGGCCCACACCCTCGCCAGGAGGGTGGGGGGCGCGCCCACCCCTACTGGGCGTGCCCCCTGTTTCCTGGGCCCCCTGGTGGCCCTCTGGTGTCCATCTTCTGCTATATGAAGGCTTTTACCCTAGAAAAAATCATGGGCAAGCTTACGGGACGAAACACCGCCGCCACGAGGCGGAACCTTGGCGGAACCAATCTAGAGCTCCGGCAAAGTTGTTCTGTCGGTGACACTTCCCTCCGGGAAGGGGAAATCATCACCATCGTCATCACCAATGATCCTCTCATTAGGAGGGGGTCAATCTCCATCAACATATTCACCGGCACCATCTCCTCTCAAACCCTAGTTCATCTCTTGTATCCAATCTTGTATCCAAAACCATAAATTGGTACCTGTGGGTTGCTAGTAGTGTTGATTACTCCTTGTAGTTGATAGTTATTGGTTTACTTGGTGGAAGATCATATGTTCAGATCCTTAATGCATATTATTACACCTCTAATTATGAACATGAATATGCTTTGTGAGTAGTTACGTTTGTTCCTGAGGACATGGGTGAAGTCTTGCTATTTGTAGTCATGTGAATTTGGTATTCGTTCGATATTCTGATGAGATGTATGTTGTCTTTCCTCTAGTGGTGTTATGTGAACGTCGACTACATGACACTTCACCATTATTTGGGCCTAGAGGAAGGCATTGGGAAGTAATAAGTAGATGATGGGTTGCTAGAGTGACAGAAGCTTAAACCCTAGTTTATGCGTTGCTTCGTAAGGGGCTGATTTGGATCTATATGTTTAATTATGTGGTTAGGCTTACCTTAATACTTCTTTTGTAGTTGCGGATGCTTGCAATAGGGGTTAATCATAAGTGGGATGCGTGTTCAAGTAAGGGTAGTACCCAAGCACCGGTCCACCCACATATCAAATTATCAAAGTACCGAACGCGAATCATATGAGCGTGATGAAACTAGCTTGACGATAATTCCCATGTGTCCTCGGGAGCGCTCTTCTCATTATAAGAAATTGTCCAGGCTTGTACTTTGCTACAAAAAGGATTGGGCCACCTTGCTACACCTTATTTACTTTTATTGTTTGTTACTCGTTGCAATTTATCTTATCACAAAACTATCTATTACCTACAATTTCAGTGCTTGCAGAGAAAACCTTATTGAAAACCGCTTATCATTTCCTTCTGCTCCTCGTTGGGTTCGACAATCTTACTTATCGAAAGGACTACGATAGATCCCCTACCCTTGTGGGTCATCACCCTACCCTAGGTCTATATTACCATCATTAGCCCCCGAATGGATTGAGGACCAAGTGGAAAGAAGGTTGAAGTTGATCTTGCTTCAACCCTTGAGCTTAACAAGTACTTGCGTTGAACGGGAGGCTCATTTTGGAACTTCGGCTTTGTTCTAGTCGCCTTGATCGACTCAGAAATTGCCGAGTGAATTTGTAGCATCAACCGTCAAGTGTTGCTTTTTGGTGCGAGATCTTCGGCGCGATTGGTCACGCTGTATCCCGGATTTGACAGGATTCAAAATTTCGGGGAAGCGCAAGGGGCGGAGCACGCCACGGTAAGCGGGAAGGATAGACAGGAGTGCTTCGATCCCCGCGCCACCTTTTTCGCCACGTACCCAGCGCGCGACTGTTGTGGGATTTGATAGGATCGCCCAGGCCCGCACGTCAGCCACTCGGAAGTGGTCCTTTAAAAGGAGAGGGGGCCGAGGCGCCTGCACTGTGCGCGTCCATTCTCCTCCCTTCTCCTCTGCTTCTCCATCGCATCCGGCTCCTCCGGTCTCGACGCCACCGCTCTGCCGCCATGGTGAAGGACAAGACATCAGCGCTGGAACACGCGAAGAAGGCGACGGGAGCGGCGAAAGTCAAGAAGACCAATCGGGGGTCGTCGTAGCGGTCGGCGCTCCCGCCGGGTTGAATCCAGGGCAACTGGATCCGATCCTCGCTTCGGCAGGAAGATCTGGACGAGCTAGCTGAGTCCGGGCTGATCACCAATGGTGCTGCGCGGTTGCCGGAGGGGGAGACGGAGCCGTAGTCGCGACCGGGTGAGTGTGTTCTGCTCGCCACCCACATCGACCGCGGTTTTTTGCTTCCTCCGCACCCTTTTTTCTGGGGTTTTCTGAACTTCTTCGGGTCCCAACTTCATCACTTTTCTCCCAACACCATCACATACCTTGCGGCATTCGTGTCCATGTGCGAGAATTTTCTTTGTTGTCAACCCCACTGGGGCCTCTTCAAGCACATCTTCACTATCCGCTCTTAGTCGGTGAGGAAAGCAAACACGAGCGACGAGAAAACACACGTTATCTAGATGTGTGGGGGTTTGGGTATCCAGAAGAGGAAAAGGAGCTCTTTCCCTTCCATGATCCTTCTTGAGTCGGTCAGGGGCTGGCAGTCGACCTGGTTCTACTGCCAGGACGTCGCCACTCCAGGCCAGTCGACTGGACTTCCCCCATTTTCCTTCGATCGTGTTCAGACTCCTTCCTCGCTAAAAGTTACTGCTACGGAGAAGGTGGAAACGGACATGCTGGTCGAGAGGGTGGTTCAGCTGATCAATCAGGGCGTGACTGGAATGGACTTGCTGGAGGTATTTCTCAGTTGACGCATCTAGCTGCTTCAGGCTCGGGACCACTCGATGTGAATGTACTCTGGTGCCAACGCCACCGCTCGGGTCCATCCGGAGGAAGTCCCGGCCAAAACGGTGGCCATGTGGTTGAAGAGTATCACGGGAAACAAGGACAACCCCAGGGGAGCCAGGAGGGTTGTCCCATTCAGTGACAACAATCAACCAGACAAGGTTCGAACTTTTGTCACCAACTGTTTTCTTGTGCATCTTGCATCTGTCTCTGAATGCGAGTGAAATTCGCTCGACTCTTTGTTTTGTAGATTTATACTGAGATGTACTCCATGCCCAACGACGACCAAATTCTGGAGCATGACCAGGAAGGGAAGGATAGCGCGGATGAGAGCGGCAACTGGCAGTCTCCGGAGGATGATGACAAGTACGAGAGTGACGAGGCGGAGGACGACGAGGGGGTCGACTCGCCTCCACGCTTGGAGTGTCGATCCAAACATCGACTCCGGAGCCGACGGAGAAGGTCGCCAAGCAGCCCAAGTTTGTGCCCTCTAAGACTCGGAAAGCCTTGCCGAAGATCAAGATGGACGTTCCCGTCGCCTCTAGGTGAGTGTTTTATCTTTCTGTGTTTCCTTCTTCCGACTGAGACTTCCGTCGTTACCGAGTGGACTATGAACTTTTTCAGCACTGCAACTTCTGTGGCTGACATGGATGTCGACAAGGCCCCTGGGGACGAGGAAGTTGATGACGCAGCCTCTTCCAGAGCAGGTAGGCCTTTCTCAAGTTGAACTTATTCTGCCGATTGATTTGTTGGTCGATTGAACTCTTGGCATTGTTTTGGTCACGGTTTCGTGGGACGTCATTACTCTTCCGGATGACGATGATGAGGAGGTACCTTTGAGGGAGAGGAGAAGGAAGGGCAAGGCCTCGAGCGGGAAGGCGACTGAGGGGCAGGTGCTTGAGTCGGTGGTCGAGCGATCCGGAGATCTGGCTCGAACCAGCGTCACTTTCGCCAATCCCCTGTCGACTGACCGCCAATCAGGGTCGGCTGCTCAGGCCCCTGCCGCTCTGGTACAACTCCACGCATCCGATCCCGTGGCTGCTCCAACTGCGTTGTCGTCGTCCCTCTTCGCTGTATACCAGACTCCGGACCATCCACCGAGTGCTGCCCGAGAAGCTCTTCTCCAAGTGAACCTCGTGATGGAGCAGATGAAAGTGGTGCATGAGGCCAGCCAGGTCGCGTACAACGCCACTACTGCTCTGCAGGCGAATGTCAAGGTTAGTTGATTTCGGACTGATCTTTTGAGTAGTGATAGTTGCTACCGTCGCTTCACTGCCCATATGATGTCCTTGGATGATCGCTTTTGGAACCTTTATGTGCATCTATGAATCTACATTTCTTATCCAACCACCCACTATGGTGTTCCTGTAATCAAACGAAATAGCTTCTCTGCTTGAGTCGACTAGGTTGAGTCGAGTGTTTTCTGAACCAGTGGGGGCACGCATAGTACACCCACTGGGTGTAGTCCCCGAGACCGCGATCGACTATTGGCAATTGACAGGGGTCTGAGAATCACGTTTTTCTACTCGTGCTGGGCAGACCATGTCGAGTGTAACAATCAGACCAGTGGGGGCACGCCAAGTGCACCCACTTGGTGTAGTCCCCGAGACTACCGTTGAATGTTTGATTCGTCTTAGAACAACTTTTACTGAACCTGACTTTTGCTTCCGTCGACTGACGTATCCCTTTTGCTGATTGTAGAATTCTTGTGATCTTGGGGCTCAACTTTCTGAGCTGGATAAGAAGCAGATCAGCATCAATCTTGACTTGGAGCTGGCCAACTCAAGAAGGCCCAGGAGGAAACAACAATCATGGGAGGTAACGACTCAGGACCTTTTACGTTATGATTCTCCCTTTCTTATTTCCAGTCTCTTTCAACCGAGTGATTCCACTCGAACAGATGTGCGTAGTGAAAACCGTCAACTTCAGGCTTGTCTGAAGATATTTATTTCTTTAGACAAAATTAAGCAGGCTCTGGAGAAGAAGGACTTGAACCTTGTTGCACCCCAGAAGGAGGCGCGAGAGAAAACAACGCTTGCGGACAAGAAACTGGCTTCAGTCGGCAAATTAGAAGACGAGATCGCGTGGCTGAAGAAGGACAAGGAGAGCTTCACCGATGAAGTAGGGAACCTCAAAGCCAAACAGGGCGCGTTGGAGTCGTATCTGGGGTAGCTTGCTGCAAAGTTGGTCTTGAAACTTGAAGGTATTTCCTCTGGTTCGACTGATTTGAAACGTCGACTGACATGTCTTGTTGAACTGTCGACTCATTGTTTTTTCGACTGTGCAGAGCTTTGCCAGGACTTCGAAGCAGAAATGGGGCAGGTTGAGACAGGTCTTGATCCCATAAACTGCCCCGTCAAAGACGACATTGCGATGAACATGTTGCGGCTAGAGTCTCACTTGGATAGTCCCGTAGACTCCCTCGCTCGACTGAAGGCCGCAATGACGCGGGTTGACGATGAACTCCGGCCTCAGGCGGAACTTCCACAAGACCTCAAGTCTCTAATGGCTCGGCTGAATCAGATCCCCGGTCGAGTGCAGGAATGGAAGAAGTCATCCGCTTGGGGCGGTGCTGATGTCGCTCTGTCGCAGGTCCGAGTCATTGCAAGGACGTCAGAGAAGACAAGCTGGCGGCCCTCAAGGTTGCCAACACAAAGAAGCTCGACTTCCAGTCCTTCATGGACACCTTCCTTGACGCTGCCACGCGCATCGCAGACAGTATCGACCTCGACAGCTTCGTCGAGCCAGCGAGTCCTCCTCCTGCTGAGTGAACAAACATTATGCCCCACCCTTTATTTGCCTCGGGATGCCGAGTGGTTATGTAACCGTTAAACTCTATCGGGCCTGATGCCCGAGCACTTCTGCCCGTCGTGGTTTTGAACTTTTGAGGGATTTATCCGAACTTTGTTTTCCTTGGATATCTTGGCTCTTGCTTTTGTTTCTTCCGAGTGTTTTTTGATTTTGAACCAACTTGTCCTTGACGACGTGCTTCGTCGACACCTCGTCGTCCTTGCGGATTGGGATGAAGCGCACATTGTACTTGTGGCGCAGCTCAGACGCGGTGTCCAATCGACACCTTGTCGTCCCTGTGGATAGGGTGGAACGCACATTGTACTTGTGGCGTAGCTCAGAAGTGGTGTTCAATCGACTCCTCGTCGTCCCTGTGGATAGGGATGGAACGCACATTGTACTTGTGGCGTAGCTCAGAGGATCTTTCGCGACTTAGGCGATTACGAGGTCGCAGCTAAGCCCCCGAGTGGGAGGATTGCTCTCCACTCAGAATGTTTTTAACTTAGGCGATTACGGGGTCGCAGCTAAGCCCCCGAGTGGGAGGATTGCTCTCCACTCGGAATGTTTTTAACTTAGGCGATGACGGGGTCGCAGCTAAGCCCCCTAGTGGGAGGATTGCTCTCCACTCGGAATGTTTTTAACTTAGGCAATTACGGGGTCGCAGCTAAGCCCCCAAGTGGGAGGATTGCTCTCCACTCGGAATGTTTTTAACTTTGGCGATTACGGGGTCGCAGCTAAGCCCTCGAGTGGGAGGATTGCTCTCCACTTGGACTGATTTTAACTTAGGCGATTACGGAGTCGCAGCTAAGCCTCCCAGTGGGAGGATTGCTCTCCACTCGGATTTTTTTTAACTTAGGCGATTACGGGGTCGCAGCTAAGCCCCCGAGTGGGATGATTTCTCTCCACTCGCAGTGTTTTTAACTTAGGCGATTACGGGGTCGCAGATAAGCCCCCGAGTGGGAGGATTGCTCTCCACTCTGAATGTTTTTAACTTAGGCGATTACGGGGTCGCAGCTAAGCCTCTGAGTGGGAAGATTGCTCTCCACTCGGAGTGTTTTTAACTTAGGTGAATCGGATTCGCACCTAAACCACCAACTGGGGGATATTAGACACAGATGCTTATGGGAAACTGATCATTGTGATATTGAAAAAGTCTTGTCTTTGGAAAGAAAACTGAAATACTTTTATTAGAACTTGTCAGGTCAAGTGATCTATGTGTAGAAGTGACGGAGCAGCTCTGTGTTCCACGCACGTGGCTCGTCTATCTTCTTGGCTATGTTGTAGACGTGGTAGGCTCCATTATGAAGCACCTTTGTGATGATGAAGGGGCCTTCCCAGGCTAGAGCAAGCTTGTGAGGTCGTTTATGATCCACTCGAAGAACCAGGTCTCCTTCTTGGAAAGCTAATCCTCTGACGTTTCGGGCATGGAGTCGACGCAGATCTTGCTGGTAGATGGTCGACCGGATCAAGGCCATCTCGCGCTCTTCTTCCAGGAGATCAATGGCATCTTCTCGTGCTTGCTCTACTTCAGCTTCTATGACTAGTTCCACTCAAGGGGCATTGTGCAAGAAATCACTCGGGAGTTCAGCCTCTGCACCATACACCAAGAAGAAAGGAGTCCGGCCAGTCGGCCGATTCGGTGTTGTTCTCATACCCCACAATACGGACGGCAACTCGGTTACCCAAGCTCCAACAGCATGCTTGAGGTAACGCATTAGGTGGGGTTTTAATCCTTGGAGAATCAAACCATTCGCCCTTTCTGCTTGTCCATTCGACTGAGGGTGTGCGACTGATACATAATTGACCCGAGTGCCTTGGGTTGCACAGAACGCCTTAAACTCGTCAGAATCAAAGTTGGAGCCATTATCTGTGATAATGCTGTGAGGAACTCCATATCTAAATATCAACTCCTTGATGAAACTGGCAGCGGTGCTTGCACCGAGGTTCTTGACGGGTCTAGCTTCGATCCACTTGGTGAATTTGTCGACTACCACAAGCAAATGGGTGAAACCACTCGTACCGGTCTTGAAGGGGCCAACCATATCCAACCCCCAGACTGCAAATGGCCAGACGAGTGGAATAGTCTTCAAGGCAGACGCAGGTTTGTGGGACATGTTGGAGTAGAACTGGTAGCCTGCACACTTGTCGACTATATCCTTTGCCATTTCATTTGCTCGAGGCCAGTAAAATCCCGCTCAGTATGCTTTGGCCACGACGGTCAGAGAGGACGCATGGTGACCACAGGCCCCCGAGTGGATATCATTTAAGATCATTCGACCTTCTTCAGGGGTGATGCGGCGTTGAGCCACTCCTGTGACACTTTCTCTGTAAAGCTGTCCCTTCATCACTGTAAAGGCTTTGGATCGACGGACTATCTGACGGGCTTCATCCTCGTCCTCTGGGAGTTCCTTTCTGAGAATGTATGCAATGTACGGTACTGTCCAGTCGGGTGTGATCACCAAGACTTCCATGATTAAGTCGACCACAGCTGGAATCTCAATCTTAGTCGAGTTGGTTGAACTTATCGGTTGTGGGGGCTCTTCCTTGAAGGGATCCTCTTGTACTGACAGGGTATGTGGATGCTCCAAGAACACATTGCTGGGGACAGGCTTTCGAGTGGAACCTATTTTCGCCAGATCATCAGCCGCTTGATTCTTGAGTCGAGGTATGTGGTGGAGCTCTAACCCCTCAAACTTCTTCTCTAACTTCCTCACTGCGTTACAGTAACCAGTCATCGCGGGACTCCTGACATCCCATTCCTTCATTACCTGATTGACCACTAAATCTGAGTCGCCGTAGACCATCAGGCGTCGGACACCGAGTGTGATGGCCATACGCAACCCATACAATAGTGCCTCATATTCAGCTTCATTGTTAGAAGAATCAAAGTGAACCTGGAGGACATAACTGAGCTTGTCTCCTCTTGGGGACACTAACACCACTCCTGCGCCAGAGCCGTTTAACATCTTGGACCCATCAAAGAACATGGTCCAATGTTCCGACTGGATCTGAGTCGGCTGCTGGTGTTCTGTCCACTCTGCGAGGAAATCTTCAATTGCTTGAGACTTGATGGCCTTCTTTGCCTCAAACTTGATATCCAATGGAAGAAGTTCAATCGCCCGTTTTCCCAGTCAACCAGTTGCATCTATGTTGTTCAGAATCTCTGATAATAGAGCATCGCTGACGAATGAAACTAAATGATCAGAGAAATAATGTGCAACCTTTTTCATGGTTAAGTAGATCCCATAAATAAGCTTCTGATAATGAGGGTATCTCTTCTTGGATGGGGTCAGGACCTCTAAAATGTAATAGACCGGGCGCTGAAGTTTGAAGGCTTTGCCCTCCTCTTCCCGCTCGACCGTGAGCACTGTGCTGACAACTTGTCATGTGGCTGCGATGTAAAGCAAAAGAGGCTCTTTGCTGACTAGAGCAGTGAGCACCGACTGGGTGGAAAGCAGGGCTTTGAGCTCTTCAAATGCTGCTTTGGCTTCGTCATTCCACTCGAACTTGTCAGACTTCTTCATCAGTCGGTAAAGAGGCAATTCCTTTTCACCGAGGTGTGAGATGAATTGATTCAATGCAGCCAAACAACCAGTAAGCTTCTGAACATCATGCACTCACACTGGGCGCTTCATTCGGAGGATTGTGCCAATCTTCTCTGGATTTGCGTCGATTCCTTGTTCGGAAACGAGAAAAACGAGTAATTTTCCACCTGGGACTCCGAATGTGCATTTTGATGGGTTGAGCTTGATATCATACCTTATTAGGTTGTCTAAGGTTTCAGCGAGGTTAGTCAACAGGTCAGAACCTTTGCATGACTTAACCACTATGTCGTCCATGTATGCTTCCACATTCCGACTGATCTGAGTGAGCAGGCACTTCTGGATCATGCGCATGAATGTGGCACCAGCATTCTTGAGGCCGAAGGGCATGGTGACATAACAAAAGCACCCGAACTGGGTGATGAAAGCAGTCTTGATCTCATCGGGTCCAAACAGTCGGATCTGATGGTACCCGGAATAGGCGTCCAGGAAGGACAGTCACTCGCATCCCATGGTTGAGTCGACTATCTGGTTGATGCGGGGCAGAGGAAAATGATCTTTCAGGCAGGCCCGATTGATGTGCTTGAAGTCAATACACATTCGAAGTGATTTGTCTTTCTTGGGAACCATAACGACATTGGTGAGCCACTCGGAGTGATATATCTCGCAGATGAATTCAGCGGCCAGAAGTCGAGCCACTTCCTCGCCAATTGCCTTCCTCTTCTCCATGGCGGACCGACGGAGATGCTCTTTGACCGGTTTTGCTTTTGAGTCGACTCACAAACGGTGCTCAGCCAGTTCCCTGAGTACACCCAGCATGTCAGATTGCTTCCAAGCGAAGATATCCCAGTTCTCACAGAGGAACTGGATGAGCGCGACTTCCTATTTGTTGTCGAGCATCGTTGAGATATGGGTCGGAGAAGCATTCGCGTCGGTCGGGTGGATGTGAACTGGCTTCTCTCTCCAGCCGACTGGAATGCAGACTCTGAGGCAGGCCTCTTGGCACGCAGCAAATCACTCGGATCTACCATCTTCTTATACTCTTGGAACTCTACGGCTGCCATCTGCTCATCTGCTATTTTTGCACCATCTTGAAGACAATCATCTGTTTTCTTCCGGTTACTGGAGACTATTATTACGCCTTTGGGGCCAGGCATCTTCATTTTGAGGTACACATAACATGGTCGAGCCATGAAGCTGGCATAGGCAGGTCTGCCCAGAATGGCATGATAAGCGCTCTCGAAATCCACAACCTCAAATGTCAACTTATCTTTGCGGTAATTCTTCTCATCGTCGAAAACCACATCAAGAGCAATCTGGCCGAGTGAATCGGCTTTCTTTCCAGGGATGACTCCGTGGAACCTCATGTTAATCTCGTAGATTTTGGACATTGGAATGCCCATTCCCTTAAGAGCTTCGGCGTACACGATATTGAGGCCGTTGCCTCCATCCATCAGAACTTTGGTCAGTCGGGTGCCTCCAACAACTGGGTCGACCTCCAGCGCCTGCCGCCCAGGGGTAGCTACTCGCGACAGGTGGTCCGACTGGTCGAATGTGATAGGAGTTTTTGACCACTTCAGAAATTTTGCTGTTGCCGGAGCAACCATGTTCACCTCTCTATTAATGACTTTCAGTCGACTTTTGCTCTCGACATCAGCAAAAATCACCAGGGGGGCATTAACATGGGGATATCCTTCTTCCTCTTCCTCCTTGTCTTCCTCCTTCTCATAATCTTTATCCTTCTCGCTGGGCTGACCCTTCTTCTGGAAGCTCTGGATCAAGAGTCGACACTGTCGAGTGGTGTGCTTGGGGAGGATTAGATTCCCCTCTTCATCTTTCTTAGTGTGAATATGACACGGTAAATCCATCACATCATTTCCATCTTGATCTTTTACTTTCTTAGGATTCCAGGTCCCTTTGGGCTTTCCTTTGAACTTTCCTTGATTTAACACTGCTGCCTCAGCAGGTCCTGCTGCCTCAGCCTTCCGCTTCTGCTTCCAACTGGAATTTCCTCCTCCGGCAGCCATCGACTCCGTACCAGTCGACGCCTGTGTCGACCTCTCGCTCCACTAGATGCTGCCGCCACTAGATGCACTTACAATCTCCCCCTTTTTGGTGATTGATGACAAACTGGTTGAAGTTTTCTACGCGGATAAAAGTATGTGAAAGTTTAAGTACATAGGCATTGTCTTCATAGGTTAAAAGAGGCTCCCCCTGAAGATGTGCATATAACTAGTTTTCCATTGAATGCAAATGCACATGGCACGTTTTGCTTTGTGGAGATCTTCTTCAACCATGAAGACAATTCATCATGCATATATGAAAGTAATAAAGATATTGATATGCATAATGACAAATGGACGTCTGCAGAATGACTTCATGCAGAATTTATCATCACATCACACGGTAGCAGCAGAAAGTAACACACGACCATCAATTTTAAGCGTTATAACTCAAAAGCCAAAAGTTCCAAGAACGGGAGTAGTAAAACTTAGCGAAAATAAGCAACCGACCCATATGGACCCGTTTGAAGACTATCAACCCATATGCATCTCCCCTTTTTGTTAGTAAGGACCAAAAAGGTTTGAAGACATAGAGCATCTACTCATTCCTAGTTGGAGAAGATGTTGGTGGAGCAGGGTTAATGCTGGGGTTGGGAGGTGCAGAGGGGCCTGGTGCAGAATCATGATGCATTGCAGCCATTGCTGGTGAAGTGGCGTCATCCTCTTCATCTATGACTCTTGAAACAACAGTTGCAGCCGAAGATGAATACTCTGAATCTTCAATGGAAGGAGTTGGATGTCAACTTGTTGATTATGGTGGCCTGGAATCAAACTTGAAGTGCTCTCTGAAGCCATCTTCGCGAAGATCATCTTCAGAGCAGAGCAGTGTTAGACTCTTCCAGGACCGCCGATAGGCTTCATGCGCAACAAATGAATTCTTTGTAGCCAAATTGCGAATGCAATCGATATAAAAAATGAGACTCTGCATTTGTCGCATCAGCCAATCGTGATGCCTATCTTGTTTCTAATGAAGTGATACAAGAAGCTCTCAGCCATTTACAACACAAGGACGCTTCTTGGGCCTCTGTCGGCGTTCTGGGAACGGGGGTCCCCAAACTTGCCTGCCTGCGGCCTGCGGTGTGGCTCAAGGGGCAGCCCAGCATGGCCCATCTTCATCAGCACGAGCTCAAGACCCTCGCGAAGGGCCAAGCCTCGCGGGGTGGACGACAGGAAGCTTCCTCAGGCACGGCCTCGTCAGGCTGGCTCGCGAGGAGGCGGAGAGATCAAAGCGGGGTACCTCATGAGGTGCCCATGACGCAAGCCATGACGACCAGAGCCAGGCGGGCGTTAGGCGGGCGCCAGCCCGCGCAGTGTCCTTGTTTCCTCTTTGGTGCAAAGGGAGCAAGCGCAGGCGAGAGCGTTAAGCAAAGGCATCTGTTTCGGTGCAACAAGACCAAGACCGAGGCAACGGCAGGAAGGAGGTCATTGTGGAGCCCAAGCCGGCGTCACCACCAGAGACTTTGGCAGGCGAGGACCGACTTTAGTCAGGATAAGTGTACTAGATGTTCCCCTTCAAAATGGCCAATTGTTGGCGCCCTTCCCGCTTAATATTTGGGAAGAGGCCCAGGGCCTTTGCCTATAAATAGGACTAGCCACCCACAAGGTAGAGGCAGAGGATCATCACCCGGAAACCAGTAGAAAGAGCGACTGAACTTCCCCTAGCAGTTCATCGCACCAGCTCATGAGCAGACCCTCGCGAGGCTGTTCTTCCTTGTATTGTTCTTCATCGGCCCGAGAGGCAATCCACCACGCCACAAACTAGAGTAGGGTATTACACCACAATGGTGGCCCGAACTAGTATAAACCCTGTGTCTCTTGTGTTGCTCTTTCCATAGCTTAGATCCTAGCGAGGCGGCGAGGTGCAGGTAGGTAGAGGGCGAGATCTCCGAGCGCACCCCAGTGTTCGAACCTAGAGGGTCTGCCGGAACCCGAAATCTGACATTTGTCGCGCCAGGTAGGGGTGCGCCGGAATCCACCTTCTACCGCTTCGCGTCCCTTCGCATCGTCATTGTCATGTCCGGTGACCAGGCAGGCAACCCTGATCCCTGGGCGGCCTGGCCCGCCCACGCAGAGCCGCTCGCCCCGGGCAACCCCATGCCCTAGGCAGCTCGCGGTCTGCAGGGCGCTGTGGGCCGTGGGCGGTGCGGACAGGCAACGACAGCTCTCACGTCGCGGCAGGCGCGGTCGGCGGCGAGGGCCTCCCACCATGCTGCGGCCACGGCGCCGTACACCCGGCGGGAGCAGGCGAATTCGAGGGCCGCGCTCACAGTGGCCCAAGAGCTACTGCAATGCAGGATACTGGAAGGCGGCCACGACGTGCTGCTACAGCGGGTGGCGGAGCTCCTGGGCTTCAGAGCCTCAGGGGCTCCCCCCTTCTGCACCCAACTCCCACCTCAGGTCCAGGGTGGCCCACACGGAGGCTCCATGCATGCCCGTGCAGCCCCAAGCAGACTCCAAGGCCACCCCAACGCTGGCCAGGCCGTCAGCACCGGGACAGCAGCGGCGCTGCCTCTGCCCCTGGCCATCAAAGAAGGACTCGCCACAACCCACGGCCCTGGTGGGCTGCCACGCTACCACCCCCAGGCGGGCGCCTCAAGCAGCACTGCGTGGCACGCGGGGCTCTACGGCAGCCTTCGGGATGGCGGTCCCAAAAGAGTATGTGCCCCACATGATGGACCAAGGGTGCGCGCTTGAGGACGAACAAGGCTCGCTCCTCGGCCCAAGCTGGGGGGACGAGACACCGGAAGTTGAGCTCTTCCAGGAGCCTCGAGAAGGCCCGGTCGGCTACGCTGGAAGCAACGATTATCAGGTACCACTAATTCCTCAGGAGCAGGCATACGCCAACCATGGATCGAGGAGGTGCAGGTCACCACAACGGGCGGCTGCCCCACTCCCGCACCTTCCTACCCCTCAGGAGGAGGGCGCCGGGGGCTGCAGGAGAGGGGCCAAGATCCGACATCACCACTGCGGCGTTCGGAGCAAGGCGTTCTCAGAAGATAGGCCCTCTGCTGGGGAGGTGCCTCAGGGCCTGTCCCTGGCAGAGGACCCGTGGTCGTCGGGGGAACCGCTGGCGACCGCTCTACCCCATCGGCGCCGTCCTGGTTTCTGGTCATCGTTGATGGCACTAGAGTGTGACGCAAGGCGGGGCCCTCGTCTGGCGATATGAAGCAAGGCCGGTACCTGTGAAGAAGGCCCAGTGCCTGTGAAGCTCGCCGCCCCGTGACACTCTCACGTAATAATGAGTGGGGCTGTACACGCCCCAGAGTCTCAGGGGTGCCAGCCTCAGGCCCTGGGGCTCCCTCCCACGCCCAATGGCAGCACTTAGCTCCGCGCTGGTGAGAAGACGTCCAAGACTAGACTAGGTGCCGGACGCGGCCTTTTTTCTGCTTTCGTTGCTTTTCCCCTTGGTTGTCGTTTTCCCCTGTTGAATTTAAGTTGGATTTGAGCTCGAAGATTTGTGTGCGTTCGGGGAAGGGGTGTTTAGTCTCGTTCGAGCAATCTCTCGCGTTCTAGTTACCACTTTGCCTCAGCTGCCTCCCCTCGTGAGCCCCTCACGAGCCGGGCCAGGCCTAGCTTGCATGCAGCCCAGACTGCCGTCGCCGCGCCCTCTCAGGAGGTTTTCATTACAGGTTCGATGGGCTCGTTCAAGAGACGCTCCATACACCACAGCCCTCCGTAGGCTAACTTGAGGGCCTAGTGGGTCGAAGGTAAACAAGCCAGCCAGCTCGTCGCAAAGTCAGCCGCTTGGCGCAGGCGTACGGGTGATATCGCATCTACTAATACGCTGAATGCGAGTTTTTACATGAGGGGCTCCCCCTCCCAAAATGCTCTTACAACCTTCAGGGCAAGGCCCGAACTCTATCTGCGCAGGGTAAAGAAGCAGGGACAACACGCGGTCAGTCGGATAAATCCCCCAATGCATCCTCAAGGGCACCTCCTGAATCGTCGCTGGCATCACTGGCCTCACCATCACCCTCCGTGTTGCCATCAGCGGCGCCAGGGCCGTTCACCACGCGGCCTTCATCAGCAGCCACAACCGTGTCGTTGTTATCAGAAGCGAAGGCCCTGACAAGGGCATCCACGTTGTCTTCCACCCAGCGCGCTAGGTCGCCCCGGACGGCCTGGGGCACTGGGGCGATGGCGGCGTTAAAGTCGAAGTTGGGGTCCATGTTCTGGAGGTGGCTGAAGACACGAGAGAAGGCGCGCCCGAGCAGGGCACGGCTCCTCTCCTCGACCAGCCTGTTGGCTCCGACCGACCGGGCCTGCAGCTGCGTCACCACGTCGGTGAAGAACTGAAGATTGCCAGCATAGTTAACTGCGTGGAGCTCGTAAACAGCCGCCTCGCAGATGTTGCCCAAGGCTGCGTTGGCTCTCTCCCGGAGAGTGGCGAGCATGGGGCCGTGCTCGTGCTCCAGAAGCCGCTGCTGGCGTATCTTGTCCTCGTTCTGCCGCGCAACGGCCTCAGCCTCGTCCACCCACTGGCGGAGAAGAAGCGCCTCAGCGTGGGAGGTAGTCAGCTCGTCCAGCGCCACGTCGAGGGCGGCCCGGGAAGCGTCGGCCCGCCGCGTCACTTTCTCCAGCTTGGCCCTCAGGGCAGCGGTCCTGCCTTCGGCCTCGACCCAGATCAACCCCAGCCTCTCCTCGAACTTGCGCTCAAGGTTCAAGCGGGCCGTAGTCACCCCGCGTTCAACCTCTTCCAGGACTCGGGCCTCGCGCGCAGCAACGTCATCCTCCGCTTGTGTCGCCAAGCGTTCTCTCGTCTCCAGACGTTCAAGATCGCGTGCGCGCTCAGTGGCTTCTAGCGTCAGTGCCTCCTCACGCCTTTGGAGCTCTGCTTGGTCGACCGAAGCCACCTTCATCGATGCAAGGGCCGTCTCACGTAGCTCCACCTGCTGCTCCAGGGAGTGGCACCGGGCCTGGAATTCCAGCGCCCGCTCCTCCACCCCCTCATGCCACCCGTCAGCCTCTCGGGCCTCCTCGACGGCCCGGGAACGAGCCTCCCGAGAGGCCGCCAGCAACGCCTCGGCCTCCTCGTTGTTGAGGTCACGCTGGTGGCGCGCAAGGGCAACAGCCGCCTTCAGGTTGCGCCTCTCTTCAGCCAGGCGCAGGCCCTCAGCCTCAAGGTGCGCATCTTCATCAGCAAGCTCTTGACCAAGCTGGCTCACCGCGTCAGCCGCCCTCCAAAGAAACCCTTGGCGAAGGACGCGACGCTTCCGGGCACGCTCGAGCACGTCTTCCGCGTCGTCATCCGCCCCAAGTAAGAGCGGAGGGCCACGAATCAGCACTCCCCCTCTGGGCAGGGGGCTGGGGGCTGGCGCCCTCGCGATGGCCGGGCGTGGCTCGCTAGAAGCTCGGCCGGGAGCCAGCCCATCCCCAAATGAAGAACGCAGGGCCGACCTCAGCCAATCGCCATCCACGACCAAACGCGAAGCCCAAGGCACGCTGGCTATGTCCCGAGAAGGCTCGTGAAGAAGGGTCGCGAGGTGCACAGAGACGCGATGCGCCACCACAAGGGCTCATCTCTCCGACCGGCTTCACCACAAGGGCTCTGCTTGAGCTCGGAGCACTCGAAGACATTGGAGAGGGCGGAGCCTGGGGGGATGACTCCTCAGCCATCTCCATGAGCTCGGCAAGAAGGGCCCCGCAGAGCAAGGATCACCAAAGCAACGGGAGGATTAGGAGCTAGGAATGGAGAATGCTTACTCATCAATGGCGAAATACTTCCTACGCTTCAGCAGGCGGCAAGGGTAATCATCACCGAAGGCCTCCCTTCTCTTCTGGAGAGCCTCGAAGTTCATGCGGAAGCGACCCAGAAGCTGAGCGCAGGGGTCAGCCTGCGATGAGGAAGAAGCGTCAAGATGCCTAGCATCCGGGGCGTCGTCCTGATGCACGCCGCCGGTCTCCTCACCAAGAAGGATAGTTGGGGCCCCAGGGGCCTCAACCACAGGTGCCGTGGGCAGCGGCTCAACGCCTCCGGCCGCAGCAGAACGGGCCTCAGGAGCTGCCCCCTCAGGAGTGCCGCCTGGCGTCGTCACTCCGGTGGGAGCCCCCTCAGCCTTCGGCGGCCCATGCCTCCCTGCTCCGCCACTCGAGGAAGGACCTCCATGGCCGACTGGGAGGGCAGTCACCACCACTGGGTTCTCACGAGGCCCCGTGAGGCCAGCGGGGCGCAGCCCCCATACGTCGAAGCTGGGCATCTGCTTCACAAAGTCGCCCCTGTTTGAGCAAAGGTAAAGCAAAGCCCCCTCTCGCTGGACACTGCCGGGGGAAGGGTCCCCCGGCAAGACCAAGAGCACCTTCCGCAGCGCTTCGGGCGTCAGGTCCTCCTCCTGGAGCCTCATGCGATCTTCACGCCCGCTGAAGGTCCACATCCGGTGGAAGTGGCGCTGGAGAGGAGCAATGTGGCGTAGCAGGAACTCCTTCACCACCTTGGGCGCCGTCACGCCGAGCTCCCTCAAGAGCGCGAAGCGACGCCAGACAAAGATGAGCCGGGGGCTCGTGAGCGTCTCCTGGCCCCATCCTGAATTGGGGACAGCGGGCGACGTTGGCTCCGAAAGCAGGGGGCTGGGCACCCCTACATCCACGTACAGCAACCGCTCGCGGAACCCAAGCATGGATTAAGGAAGGCTGAAATCAATCTGAGAAGCCGTTGTTTCTGGTGTGGCAATGAAGCTCACGCACCCTGAGCATTGGGTGGGATCGATGAGGCGCAGAGAGTAGAAGTGACGCAGCAAGGCAACTGAAGGAGGGATGCCCATCATCGCCTCACAGACAAAGGCGAAGACGGCAAGAAGAGTAATGGATTCAGGACCCAAATGCATCATATGGATCTGGTAATGGGAAAGCACAACGTTGAAGAAATCGGAAAAGGGGGGAACCAATCCCGCCCACAGGGGTCAGCAAAGTACTGGACCTCAGTGACTATTCTGTCGATGGAAAAGTGGGATGCGGGCCAGGCCGTCGTCCTCCCGCACTCGTTGAAGATGGTGGCCAGAGCAGAGCTGACCTTGCCCAAGCCTTCTCGGTTGAGTATGATCGACCGATCGACGGCGGGAGCCGCCGGTGATGGCGAGCGAGGCGGAGGCACCGGTTTCTTCCCTTTTCCCTTCTTCGTCGGAGCCATGGCGACGGGAAGAGGCAGGATTCGAGATTGGATTGGAGGCAGAGACTGGAGCTCGAGAGGAGGAAGAGCAGGGGATGGTCGAGCGGCGAAAATAGGAAAGACTGTGTGCAACCATGGGTCCGCCTAGTTGGGCACAAAATAAGGAGGCATGGGGGAACAGGGCCGCCCACGTCCAATCAACCGCCACGCGGCGCCCAAGGCCGCAGGCTATTAGGGCCCGCGGTGCTTCACACTTGCCCCTTTGCTTCTCTGCTCATCCAAGTCCGGGCGCGCCTTGGGCCCGGGGGCTACTGTCGGCGTTCTGGGAATGGGGGTCCCCAGACTTACGTGCATGCGGCCTGCAGCATGGCTCAAGGGGCAGCCCAGCACGGCCCATCTTCATCAACACGAGCTCAAGACCCTCGCGAGGGGCCAAGCCTCGCGGGGTGGACGACAGGAAGCTTCCTCAGGCACGACCTCGTCAGGCTGGCTCACGAGGAGGCGGAGAGATCAAGGCGGGGTACCTCACAAGGAGCCCATGACGCAAGCCATGACGACCAGAGCCAGGCGGGCGCCAGGCGGGCACCAGCCCACGCAGTGTCCTTGTTTCCTCTTTGGTGCAAAGGGAGCAAGTGCTGGCGAGAGCGTCAAGCAAAGGCATCCGTTTCGGTGCAACAAGACCAAGACCGACGCAACGGCAGGAAGGAGGTCATTGTGAAGCCCAAGCCGGCGTCACCACCAGAGTCTTTGGCAGGCGACGACCGACTTTAGTCAGGATAAGTGTACTAGATGTTCCCCTTCAAAATGGCCAATTGTTGACGCCCTTCCCGCTCAATATTTGGGAAGAGGCCTAGGGCCTTTGCCTATAAATAGGACTAGCCACCCACAAGGTAGAGGCAGAGGATCATCACCCGGAAACCAGTAGAAAGAGCGACTGAACTCCCCCTAGCAGTTCATCGCACCAGCTCATGAGCAGACCCTCGCAAGGCTGTTCTTCCTTGTATTGTTCTTCATCGGCCCGAGAGGCAATCCACCACGCCACAAACTAGAGTAGGGTATTACACCACAATGGTGGCCCAAACTAGTATAAACCCTGTGTCTCTTGTGTTGCTCTTTCCATAGCTTAGATCCTAGCGAGGCGGCGAGGTGCAGGTAGGTAGAGGGCGAGATCTCCGAGCGCACCCCAGTGTTCGAACCTAGAGGGTCTGCCGGAACCCGAAATCCGATAGCCTCTAAGCTATTATACTGGCAGTTGCATCAGTATCTGTATGAAAGCAAGAAGACTATGAGCAGCTAGGTAGTATGGATCAGGATGGAAGATAGTATGAAGCCAAACAGACAATAGTCTTCACACAGTGAAGTCAATCAGATAAGGCAAGTAGACAAAGACTTCACGAAGACAAACTGTAAGTAAGGTGAGAGAGGTAGGATAGAACCAGTTGCTTGGAGAGGATAAGGGATTTGTTGGACTAGCTCCAATTGCTGTGAGAACTGTACGTCTGGTTAGGGAGGCTAAGATTCAACTCAAAAGACCGCGTCTTCGCCTTATTCCCCTTGAGCTAAGAACACTTAGTCCTCGCTCAATCACTCTGGTAAGTCTTAGACTTCCAAACCTTCACAGACTTCGTTCACCGGCAATCCACAATGACTCTTGGATGCTCAGAACGCGACGCCTAACCGGCTGGAGGATTCACAGTCCTCAAGTGTAATAAGTCTTCAGATCACGCGGACAGAAAGACTTCAGTGATGCCTAACACTCTTTGGCTCTGGGTGTTTTGGGCTTTGTCCTCGCAAGGATTCTCTCTCAAAAGCTTCGGAGGTGGATTGCTCTCAAACGACAAAAGCCGTGCACTAACTCTGAGCAGCCACCAATTTATGATGTAGGGGGTGGGCTATTTATAGCCAAGAGGCAACCCGACCTGATTTGTCTGAAATGACCGTGGGTCACTAAGGAACTGACACATGTCCAACGGTCAGATTTCAAACACACGCGGCAGCCTAGCTTGGGCTACAAGCCACACTGACTCATCCAGCTCTGGATAACATTTGCTCTCATTGTCTTCGCTCGAAGACATAGGATTTGGTTGAGCATCACTTCAGTCACTCTGACTTTGTTCACTTGGACCCCTCTTAACAGTACGGTGGTTCCTATGACTCAACAAAGAAGAAAAGGAAACTACAAAACAACTATGTCTTCGTACTCCATAGTCTTCACGCGATGTCTTCTCCTGTCATAGTCTTCAATGTGAATGTCTTCACAGACCACCATCATCTTCAATGTCTTCACACATTTTTAAGGTCATCTCTGGTAGGTAAACCGAATTAATATGGGACTACTACCTGTGTTATCCTGCAATTCTCACAAACACATTAGTCCCTCAACCAGGTTTGTCGTCAATACTCCAAAACCAACTAGGGGTGGCACTGGATGCACTTACAATCTCCCCCTTTTTGGTGATTGATGACAAACTGGTTGAAGTTTTCAACGGGGATAAAAGTATGTGAAAGTTTTAGTGTTGTTAGTATTGTCTTCATACATAAGACAAGGCTCCCCCTTAAGATATGCATATAGATGACTTGCGTTTGAATGCAAATGCACCTGGCAGGTCTTGCTTTGTGGATGCCATCATCAAGGTTTGAAGACAATGCATTATGTATATAAGTAAGTGACGAAGATAATGATATGCATAATGGAAAATGGACATCTGCAAGATGACTTCATGCGGGATTTATCATTGGCAACACAGAATAGCAGATAAAGTAGCAGACGACCATCAAGTTTAAGTGTTACAACTCAAAGAGCCAAATGTATCAAAAGACGAGAGTTGTAAAACTTGGCAAAAATAATGTAGGCACCCATATGGACCCACTTGAATACTATCAACTCATATGCTTCTCCCCCTTTTGCTAGTAATGACCAAAAAGGTTTGAAGACATAGAGCATCTACTCGTTCCCAGAAGGAGCAGATGGTGGAGCAGGGTCGTTGTTGGAGTTTGGTGGTGCAGAGGGGTCTGGTGCAGTATTGTTACGCGCCGAGGTGGTAGTTGGTGAAGTAGCACAATCTTCATCATCAATGACTCTAGCATGGACAGTTGTCGCAGAGGAGTTGTACTTAGAGTCTTCTAGTGAAGGAATCAGACGCAAGACAACGTTCCTAGGAGGAGTGGAATCAAATTTTAATATCTCTGTGAAGCCATCTTGCTGAAGATCATCTTCAGAACTGAGTAAATCAGACTCTTCCACGACCGCCGACTGGTTTCATGAGTGACAAATGCATTCTTTGTGGCTAGATTACGAATGCAATTAACATCCACCAAGAGACTCTCCATCTGACGCTTGAACCAGAAATGATGCTTATCTTGTTTCTGATGCAAGGCCACGAGAAGCTCTCAGTCATTGAGTACACGAGATCTCTTCCGAGGCCTTTGAGCAATGGTGCTTTCAGTGGCTTTAGTATGGGCACGATGAGGTGAACGAGTATTTCCAGCCAAAGGATAAACACGAGTTGCAGCATGAACTCCTTCAATAAGTTGAGTGAAACTTTCACGATCAACGTTGTGAAGATAAATTGTCTCCTTGGCAGGCTCTGGGTATATGGCTTCAACAGACATATCCACCTCTGGCAGGAATATGAGATGGTTGCACGTAGAGGACTGATAGTTGATAGCAGAGTGAAGCTTCATAAGACGCATTACCGATGGAGCATAGAACTTCAGACCAAATAAATCAGAGCCAGATGCAGCAAGTTGTCGGATGAAGAAATCCTGAGCATTGAAGCTGATACCCATGAGAATATAGAAAACCAATGTCTTCATTGAGCCTTCAAGCTCTGCTGCAAAAGAATGTCCTTTGATGGACCATAGAGTTCGGCTTATAATATAATAGATGGTGCGGGGCAGATACTCTAGGTCTTCAACAAAAAATTCCTTTGGATATTCAGCATCTTGTGGCAGTGGCTTCATCATGCTCAGCATTTGGCTCATATTGGGCTTAGGCTTCTAGAATATGCTATCTAAAGCATTGGGATGATGCTGACAACTAGGTTCATAAAGTTCACCTCGAGTGGGCAGGGCAGTAAGCTCAATGATATCAAGAGCTTTGGCTTCATGGTGTACATTGCCTGTCATCCACTCAAGACCCAAGTTTTCATATCCCTGTTGTAGCCGCAAATGTGGAGAGTTGCATAGAATTGTAACGGAAGTTCTTCATTCCAATTTTCTTATTCAGTCACAAACTGCAGAGGGCCAGCATCTGTGAAGCAGTCTAGGGCTTCTTCCAAGCAGGGCAGTCGAGCAATGGCTTCGCAGTCTAGACGCATATGAGGAAAAATGCGTCCCTGATTGTATAAGACACAAGAATAATAACTGGGCTGCTGATAGCTCCAGAACCGAACATATGAATTTCTTGGACTTGAATATGGGTTCTTGGCACTATCAAAGAACGTGTTGTGTTCAATGAAGCCATTTATACTGAACGATCCCGGCGCAGATGCAGTCCCTGGAAACCTTGGCAGCCTTGGTTTTGGCTTCTAGACTTAAGGCTTGTGCTCCACATGATAATCAAATTGAGGTCCGGGAGAAGGCGGAGGAACCAGAATTGGCCATCGAACAGTGATAATCTCGCCTTGATAAAATTCTTGCTTAATGTGTGAGGCCTTGGAGGCGGTACAGGAGCAGTGGCATTGACATGGGCTTCAGACTGCACATTCGTTACAGGTGCATCATTGGCTTCAGACACCATATTCACTGTAGGCGCCACATTAACTTCAGCCATGACAACGTCATTGGCTTCAGTAGTGTTGTTGGTGGCCGCCACAGTATTTACAACCTCCACTTTAGTAGCTAGAGGGTCGGGCACAGACACGTTCTCCTCGGGAACAGTTTTTGGATTTGCGGGGGGTGTGACAATTTGCTCTTCTCTTCTTTCTACTTCTTCAGCTGATTGCTACGTCTTGAGCTTGCGTTGGTTTTCCTTGAAGAGGAAAGGGTGATGCAGCACAGTAGCATAAGTATTTCCCTCAGTTTTTGAGAACCAAGGTATCAATCCAGTAGGAGGCTTCTCAACAAGTCCCACGAACCTACACAAACAAACAAAGAACTCGCAACCAACACGACAAATGGGTTGTCAATCCCTTCACGGCCACTTGCGAAAGTGAGATCTGATAGAGATAAAATGATAAGATAAATATATTTTTGGTATTTTATAATATAGATGCAGAAAATAAAGATGCAAATAAAAGTAGATTGGAAGCAAATATGATAAGAGATTGACCCGGGGGCCATAGGTTTCACTAGTGGCTTCTCTCAAGAGCATAAGTATTACGGTGGGTGAACAAATTGTTGTCGAGCAATTGATAGAAAAGCGAATAATTATGACGTTATCTAGGCATGATCATGTATATAGGCATCACGTCCGCAATAAGTAGACCGACTCCTGCCTGCATCTACCACTATTACTCTACACATCGACCGCTATCCAGCATGTATCTAGAGTATTAAGTTCATAAGAACAGAGTAATGCATTAAGCAAGATGACATGATGTAGAGGGATAAACTCAAGCAATATGATATAAATCCCATCTTTTTATCCTCGATGGCAACAATACAATACGTGTCTTGCAACCCTTTCTGTCACTCGGTAAGAACACCACAAGATTGAACCCAAAGCTAAGCACTTCTCCCATGACAAGAAAGATCAATCTAGTAGGCCAAACCAAACCGATAATTTGAAGAGACTTGCAAAGATAACTCAATTATATAAAAGAATTCAGAGAAGATTCAATTATTATCCATAGATAAACTTGATCATAAACCCACAATTCATCGGATCTCGCTAAACACACTGCAAAAAGAGATTACATCAAATAGATCTCCACAAGAGAGGGGGAGAACATTGTATTGAGATCCAAAAAGAGATAAGAAGCCAACTAGCTAATAACTATGGACCCGAAGGTCTGTGGTAAACTACTCACAACTCATCGGAGGGGCTATGGTGTTGATGTAGAAGCCCTCCGTGGTGGATTCCCCCTCCGACAGAACGCTGGCGACGGCTCCAAGATGGGATCTCGCGGATACAGAAGGTTACGGTGGTGGAAATTGTGTTTCGGCTGCTCCCTGGATGTTTTCGGGGTATGTAGGCTTATATAGGAGGAAGAAGTACGTCGGTGGCCGCCCGAGGGGCCCATGAGATAGGGGGCGCGCCCTATAGGGCGGCGCGCCCTACCCTCTCGTGGCCGCCTCGGCTGCTTCTTGACTTGCACTCCAAGTCCTCTGGATCACGTTCGTTCCAAAAATCACGCTTCCGAAGGTTTTATTCCGTTTGGACTCCGTTTGATATTCCTTTCCTTCGAAATACTGAAATAGACAAAAAAAACAGCAATACGGGCTGGGCCTCCGGTTAGTAGGTTAGTCCAAAAAATGATAATAATGTATTAAATATAGCCCATAAACATCCAAAACAGGTAATATAATAGCATGGAACAATCAAAAATTATAGATACGTTGGAGACGTATCAAGCTTCCCCAAGCTTAATTCCTGCTCGTCCTCGAGTAGGTAAATGATAAAAACAGAATTTTTGATGTGGAATGCTACCTAGCATTATTCTCAATGTAATTTTCTTTATTGTGGCATGAATGTTCAGATCCAAATGATTCAAGATAAAAGTTCATATTGACAAAAGAAATAGTAACACTTCAAGCATACTAATAAAAGCAATCATGTCTTCTCAAAATAACATGGCTAAAGAAAGTTCATCCCTACAAAATCATATAGTTAGGCTATGCTTCATTTTCATCACACAAAGATGTTCCCAACTTCTATACCCCCGATGACAAGCCAAGCAATTGTTACGTACTTAAATAATCTCAAAAAATTTCAACCTTCACGCAATACATGAGCGTGAGCCATGGATATAGCACTATGGGTGGAATAGAATAATGATTGGGGATTGTGTGGAGAAGACAAAAAACGAGAATGTCTCACATTGACGAGGATAACCAATGGGCTATGGGAATGCCCATCAATTGATGTCAACATGAGGAGTAGAGATTGCCATGCAACGGATGCACTAGAGCTATAAATGAATGAAAGCTCAACAAAAGAAAACTAGTGGGTGTGCATCCAACTTGCTTGCTCACGAAGACCTAGGGCATTTGAGCAAGCCCATCGTAGGAATATACAAGCCAAGTTCTATAATGAAAAATTACCACTAGTATATGAAAGTGACAACACATGAGACTCTGTACATGAAAACATGGTGCTACTTTGAAGCACAATATATGAGACTCAATAAAGAACAAAGTGCTACATTAAAGCACAAGTGTGGAAAAAGAGATAGTAGCATTGCCCTTTTATTTATTTATTTTCTTCTTTTTTTCTTTTTTTTCTTCTTCTTTTTTTATTTTTTTCTTTTTCTTTTTTTTATTTTGGCCTTTCTTTTTTTTATTTTTGGGCAATGCTCTAATAATGATGATCATCACACTTTTATTGATTATAACACATGAATTACAACTCGAAACTAGAACAAGATATGACTCTATATGAATGCCTCCGACGGTGTACCGGGATGGTGCAATGAATCAAGAGTGACATGTACAAAAATGATGCATGGTGGCTTTGCCACAAATACAATGTCAACTACATGATCATGCAATGGCAATATGACAAAAGTAATGTATGTCATGATGATGATAAACGGAGCGGTGGAAAGTTGCATGGCAATATATCTCGGAATGGCTATGGAAATGCCATAAATAGGTAGGTATGGTGGCTGTTTTGAGGAAGATATAAGGAGGTTTATGTGTGATAGAGCGTATCATATCATGGGGTTTGGATGCACCGGCGAAGTTTGCACCAACTCTCAAGGTGAGAAAGGGCAATGCATGGTAGCGAAGAGGCTAGCAATGATGGAAAGGTAAAAGTGTGTATAATCCATGGACTCAACATTTGTCATAAGAACTCATATACTTATTGCAAAAATTTAGAAGTCATCAAAAACCAAGCACTACGTGCATGCTCCTAGGGGGATAGATTGGTAGGAAAAGACCATCGCTCGTCCCTGACCGCCACTCATAAGGATGCACAAGCCAGGTACACTTCATGCTTCAAATTTGTTACACAACTTTAACCATGCGTGCATGCTACTGGACTTGCTAACTTCAACACAAGCATTCTTTAAATTCATAATCATCCTACTAGCATGACTTTAATATCACTACCTCCCTATCTCAAAACAATCATCAAATATCAAGTTGATCATAGCATCCAATTCACTTCCCATGATAGTTTTTATTATACCCAACTTGGATGCTCATCATTCTAGGACCAATTTATAACCATAGCAAATACCATGCTGTTCTAAAATACTCTCAAAATAATATAAGTGAAGCATGAGAGATCAACAATTTCTTCAAAATTAATCCACCACCGTGCTCTAAAAGATATAAGTGAAGTACTAGAGCATAAACTATCTAGCTCAAAAGATATAAGTGAAGCACATAGAGTATTCTATCAAATCCTAAACAAATAGGCTTATACAAAAGGTGTATTACAGCTAGGATGATTGTGGTAAACTAACAAGCAAATACTAATATAATACATGACGCTCCAAGCAAAACACATATCATGTAGCAAATAAGAATATAGCTCCAAGTAAAGTTACCAATGAACGAAGACGAAAGAGGGGATGCCTTCCGGGGGCATCCCCAAGCTTAGGCTTTTGGCTATTCTTGATTATCTTGGAGTGCCTTGTGCATCCCCTTGCTTAGGCTTTTGCCACCCTTTATTCCATAGTCCATCAAATCTTTACCCAAAACTTGAAAACTTCACAACACAAAACTCAACAGGAAATCTCATAAGCTCCATTAGTGAAAGAAAACAAAACCACCACATAAGGTACTGTAATGAACTCATTATTTATTTTAATTGGTGTTAAACCTACTTTATTCCAAGTTCTCTATGGTTCATACCCTTACATACTAGCCATAAATGCATCAAAATAAGCAAACAACACACGAAAAACAGAATCTGTCAAAAACAGAACAGTCTGTAGAAATCTGTAACTAACGCAAACTTCTGGAACCTCAAAAATCCTACCAAAATAGGACGTCCTAATAAATGTGTTTATTGAACCGCATAAAAAAGAATAAATGCAAAATCTCATTATTGTGATTTATTGAATTTTTTCTCGTGAGCGAAAAGTTTCTGTTTTTCAGGAGAATCAAATCAACTCATATCATAGGTTATCCTATAGGTTCTACTTGGGACAAACACTAAATAAAACATGAAAACACATCTAAACAGAAAGTAGAAACAAAATTTAACACTAACAGGAACAAAAACAAAAAACATAAAGAAAATTGGGTTGCCTCCCAACTAGCGCTATCGTTTAACGCCCCTAGCTAGGCATAAAAGCAAAGATAGAACTAAGTAGTGCCATCTTTGGCACTTGATTCATAGGTAGCTCGCATGATAGATTCATAAGGTAATTTGAATTTCTTTCTTGGAAAGTGCTCCATGCCTTTCTTTAATGGAAATTGGAATCTAATATTCCCTTCCTTCATATCAATAATCGCACCAATCATTCTAAGGAAAGGTCTACCAAGAATAATAGGACAAGAAAGATTGCAATCTATATCAAGAATGATAAAATCAACGGGCACCAAATTTCTATTTGCAACAATAAGGACATCATTGATCCTTACTATTGGCTTTTTAATGGTGGAATCCGCAAGGTGCAAATTTAAAGAGCAATCATCAAGATCATGGAAACCTAGAATATCACATAAAGTTTTCGGAATCATGGAAACACTAGCACCCAAATCACACAAAGCAAAACACTCATGATCTTTAATTTTAATATTTATAGTAGGTTCCCACTCATCATTAAGTTTTTCATCAAAAGACTGCATCAAGGCATCAACGATATGTTTGGTAAAATCTTTATTTTGACTATAAGCATGTGGAGAATTAACAATGGATTGCAACAAGGAAATACAACTTTCTAAAGAACAATTATCATAATCAAATTCCTTGAAATCCGAGATAGTGGGTTCAATACTATTTAAAGTCATGACCCCTTCAATCCCACTTTTACCAAATTTAGCATCAAGATCTAAAAACTCTGAATTCTTGGGACGCCTTCTAAATAAAGTTGACTCATCTCCAGTCCCATTATTTTCAAGATTCATATTACAAAACAAAGATCTAATAGGGGACACATCAATAACTTTAAGATCTTCATCATTATTTTCATGGAAACTAGAAGAACACGCTTTTATAAAGCTATCTTTCTTAGCACGCAATCTAGCGGTTCTTTCCTTGCACTCGTCAATGGAAATTCTCATTGCTTTGAGACACGCATTGATGTCATGCTTAGGAGGAGAAGATCTAAGTTTGAGAGAATCAACATCAAGTGAAAGTCTATCAACGTTCCTAGCCAAATCATCAACTTTGAGCAATTTTTCTTCAAGCAAAGCATTAAAATTCTTTTGAGAAATCATAAATTCTTTCACACTATTCTCAAAATCAGAGGCATCTTATTAAAATTACCATAAGAATTATTGTAGGAATTTCCATAATTATTAGAGGAATTGCTAGGGAACGGTCTAGAATTAAAGTTTCCTCTATAAGCATTGTTTCCGAAATTGTTCCCACCAACAAAATTCACATCCATAGATTCATTATTATTCTCAATCAAGGTAGATAAAGTCATATCATTGGGATCAATAGAAGAACTCTTAGTAGCAAACAATCACATAAGCTCATCCATCTTTCCACTCAAAACATTAATCTTCTATAGCATGCACTTTTTTACTACTAGATCATTTGGTATGCCATTGAGAATAATGAGCCATAATATTATCAAGAAGTTTTGTAGCATATCCTAAAGTGATTTCCATAAACGTGCCTCCGGCGGCCGAATCTAAAAGATTTTTAGAAGCAAAGTTCAAACCGGCATAAAAATTTTGTATGATCATCCATAAATTCAAACCATGAGTAGGGCAATTGTGAATCATCAATTTCATTCTTTCCCAAGATTGGGAAACATGCTCATGATCAAGTTGTTTAAAATTCATAATATCGTTCCTAAGGGTGATGATCTTAGCGGGAGGAAAATACTTAGAGATAAAAGAATCTTTGCACTTGTTCCAAGAATCAATACTATTTTTAGGCAAAGATGAAAACCAAACTTTAGCACGGTCTCTAAGTGAAAACAGAAATAGCTTCAATTTAACAATATCACTATCTGTATCTTTCTTCTTTTGCATATCACACAAATCAACAAAGTTGTTTAGATGAGTAGCGGCATCTTCACTAGGAAGGCCGGCAAATTGATCTTTCATAACAAGATTCAGCAAAGCGGTATTGATTTCACAAGACTCCACATCATTAAGAGGAGCAATCAGAGTACTAAGGAAATCATAATTATTGGTATTCGAGAAATCACACAATTTGGTATTATCTTGCTCCATGGCAACAAGTAATCCAACACACAAGCAAACAGAAAAGGGCAAACGGAAAAGAGAGGAGATGGGAAAGAGAGGGCGAATAAAACGGCAAGGGTGAAGTGGGGGAGAGGAAAACAAGAGGCAAATGGCAAATAATGTAAATGCGAGGGAGATGAGTTTGTGATGGGTACTTGGTATGTCTTGACTTGAGCAAAGACCTCCGCGGCAACGGCGCCAGAAATCCTTCTTCCTACCTCTTGAGCATGCCTCGGTTTTTTCCCTTGAGGAGGAAAGGGTGATGGAGCAAAGTAGCGTAAGTATTTTCCTCAGTTTTTGAGAACCAAGGTATCAATCTAGTAGGAGGCTCCACGCAAGTCCCTCGTACCTACACAAACAAACAAGAACCTCGCAACCAACGCGATAAAGGGGTTGTCAATCCCTTCACGGCCACTTGCGAAAGTGAGATCTGATAGAGATAATGTGATAAGATAAATATATTTTTGGTATTTTATAATATAGATGCAGAAAATAAAGATGCAAACAAAAACAGATTGGAAGCAAATATGATAAGGGATAGACCCGGGGGCCATAGGTTTCACTAGTGGCTTCTCTCAAGAGCATAAGTATTATGGTGGGTGAACAAATTACTGTCGAGCAATTGATAGAAAAGCGAATAATTATGACGTTATCTAGGCATGATCATGTACATAGGCATCACATCCGCAACAAGTAGACCGACTCCTGCCTACATCTAATACTATTACTCCACACATCGACCACTATCCAGCAGGCATCTAGAGTATTAAGTTCATAAGAACAAAGTAACGCATTAAGCAAGATGACATGATGTAGAGGGATAAACTCAAGCAATATGATATAAACCCCATCTTTTTATCCTCGATGGAAACAATACAATATGTGTCTTGCAACCCTTTTTGTCACTCGGTTAGAACACCGCAAGATTGAACCCAAAGCTAAGCACTTCTCCCATGGCAAGAAAGATCAATCTAGTAGGCCAAACCAAACCGATAATTCGAAGAGACTTGCAAAGATAACTCAATCATATAAAAGAATTTAGAGAAGATTCAATTATTATCCATAGATAAAGTTGATCATAAACCCACAATTCATCGGATCTCGACAAACACACCACAAAAAGAGATTACATCAAATAGATCTCCACAAGAGAGGGGGAGAACATTGTATTGAGATCCAAAAATAGATAAGAAGCCAACTAGCTAATAACTATGGACCCAAAGGTCTATGGTAAGCTACTCACAACTCATCAGAGGGGCTATGGTGTTGATGTAGAAGCCCTCCATGGTGGATTCCCCCTCTGGCAGAACGCTGGCGACGGCTCCAAGATGGGATCTCACGGATACAGAAGGTTACGATGGTGGAAATTGTGTTTCGGTTGCTCCCTGGATGTTTTCGGGGTATGTAGGCTTACATAGAAGGAAGAAATACGTCGGTGGCCGCCCGAGGGGCCCACGAGACAGGGGCGCGCCCTATAGGGTGGGCCTACCCTCTCGTGGCCGCCTCAGCTGCTTCTTGACTTGCACTCCAAGTCCTCTGGATCACGTTCGTTCCAAAAATCACGCTTCCGAAGGTTTTATTCCGTTTGGACTCCCTTTGATGTTCCTTTCTTCGAAATACTGAAATAGACAAAAAATAGCAATACGGGCTGGGCCTCCGGTTAGTAGGTTAGTCCCAAAAATGATAATAATGTATAAAATAAAGCCCATAAACATCCAAAACAGGTATATAATAGCATGGAACAATAAAAAATTATAGATACGTTGGAGACGTATCAATGATGCAGCCGGAATGTCTTCAGCAGCTTTGGCTTCAGACCCAGGAACCGTCGCAGAAGGATTCTCTTCAGGGAACAGTTGACGTGCCACTAAGCTGGATTGGTGTGAATCTTCTTCTGGGATGGTTGACATGGAGACCGATGGCCTGAGGACTTTGCGAAGCCGTTGGAACATGGGCGACGCCTGTGATGATGGTGTGGACTCTATGTAATTGTCGTCATTCACCAGTGGGCTGGTGACTTGAGCTGGTGGAGTACGGGGTGTTGCATCTTGAACTGGGGTTTCTTCTTGCGGGCGCTCAGCCCATGAATCATCTCGAGCAATTGGCGTCAATGGACGACCAATGGTGATGTATTCGCTACTCGTTGGAGCAGGCGATGGTACCAACTTATGTTCTAGCTGAGGAAGGACTTCATCATCTTCTACATTGTCTTGGGGACCAATGTCTTCAGCTGTTGTGGGGTCAACAACTGGTACTTATTCAACTTCAGGAGCCTATGTGGAAGCAAGCTCGTGAAGTACAACTCGACGCTCTTGGTTTGTGGCAGCAGGGGGAGCAACAGAGATGGGTTCAACAATGAGTGTCTGAGAGGCTATAACATGCTCTTTCTTTGAAGACTTAGTCTTCAGCTTCTTCTTGGAAGGAGCATCATCAGATGCATTCTTGTGCTTGCGCTTCTTGGCTTCAGCTTCAGCCGCTCTTGTTTTCTTCAGTTCTGAAGCTACTGAGGGGACCTTAGGCTTCGAGCCTGTCATACTGGCAGGGAAGACAATGCAAGGTTCTTCCCGCCTTGGTGCAGTGTGGGTCTTAGCAGACTTCTTATTCTTGGCAGCCATCCTGGGGTCGATGCCTGGACGCCCAAGAGCCTTGAGCTTTTCAGCTTCATTGTGAGCCTGAACACATTTAGCAGTGAGTTGTTTCATCCGTTCTCTTGAACCTTTTGCTTCTTCACGTTTCTTGTGAAAAGCTTCCTTGAGGTCATGCAACAGCCGCTTGAAGTTTTGAACATCAGTGACACTGAGCTTGGCCAGGTGCTTCTTGAATTGAGCCTTTTCATTGTCAATATTATTCTTCAGCTCAACTATTTTCTGAGCCAGAGCTAGCTCATTTGCAATGGCACTATGGAAGGAAACACTTATGCCAATTGGAAGTTTAAGATCATCAATACTGAGGTCCAGATTGGCAAACCATTCATCATTGAAGTTATTTAGAATGTCCACGTCAAAGAGGGGCAGATTTTTGAAGATTTCTGCCTCTTGTTTCCTCTTTATCAGCAGCTCAAGAGCATCCTCACCAAGATCATCATCACTGGACAGATCAATGGCTTCATTCTCGTTCCTCAGAATAGCAGCTAGAGTCAGTGCTTGACCAGAACTCAGGATGGGCTTCTTCTTCTGTGTAGACTTCTCAGTCTTCTTGGAGATGCGAGAGAGATCTTCAGATTGCACACTAGATGCAGGAGAGGCAGTTCTCAGAGGCTCCCTTGTTAAAGATTTTGGAGACAAAGATGGCTTAGAAGCTTTTGTCTTCTTCTGCTTCTGTGGTTTAGGAGGAGCTGGCGCTTCATCAGAATTTGCGTCATCAGCTGAGTGATCCACGGCAGCCCCTTGAACTACAATGTGAGTGATGAGGCCTTCGAGATTATAGAAGGGTCTGATGACGTTGGGATTGGCATCACGGGTGCCATCAGCCCGAGGAGCAGATGGACCGGGGTTGAAGACGAGTCCAAATGCTTTCTTGTTCTTCACAGCAGAATCCTTGGCAAACTTGAAGTTGCGCTTGAACAGATTGTCTTCACGACACCATAGCAGAGAAGATGGGTCAGCATTCTCTGGCTGTGGGCCACGAACCATGCAAGGGTAGAAGCCTTGATCAATGGCTTCGGACAGGGACCTGGGTTGAAGATTTTTGTATAAGATATCTCCCCAAGGTCGATTGAAGGCATTCTTCTCGGCATACTCAGCAGTGACGAATCTGTACTTAAACCATTCCTCTGCCCAATATCTTTGAATCCATTGGATTTGATTCTTCTATTCACCATAGGTTTCTTCAGGGTCTGTCTTGTATATTTCATACAGATCTGGTGGCAAATCTTTGGATGTATTCCCACGGCGCTGTCTGCCGCCCTTTCTAGCTGACTTTTCTGTGGCCATGAAGCTCAATCTGAAAGGCTTCAGAACTTGCAAAGGCTTCTGACGGCTGGTCAGACAGGAACTGGCTTCAGGAGAATTGATGTGAAACTGTAAGAACTCTGCAAATGAATGCCTACTATGAGAACCAGGGGATTCTCCCACGGACATGTACCTGTGACAACATTAGAGGTGCGAGGGAAGGGGAAGAGGTCATATGCATTCTCAGAAGATTTTGAAGATAAATCAGTTAGAAGATATTGACCTCATAACGCGAAGACATTCACTTATTTGTTGAGAGTTGGTTCCAGATTTGTACGAATCCAAGAATAGGTACAAGTGAGGAATCTAACTTGATGTTGAAGCATAAGTGAACATGCTAGGCATTGATATGATATGCAGAACAGGATAGATTTAACTGTGTAAGTATAGAAACCACTTTTGGTAGAGAGGGATGAATCTATCAGATCAAAAAGGCAGTAAAAGGTAAGTTTTAATTACCACACGAAGAACTGCTAGACGGAACGGAGTAGGAGGCCGAGAAGTTCAATCTCCCGTGCCCTAACTTGGCGATGGAAGACACATACGGCGGCGGTGGAGAAGATGAGATCCGCGGTCGGCGTGTGGACGGCGTTGGTGAGGTCGCGGCAGCTAAGTGCTTCTTCACCGACGTCATCACAAGCTAGCGGTGGCGCTAGGGTTTGAGCGAGGTGTAGAGGTGGAAGAAAATTTTTGACCGCGATGTGATGTGTATTTATAAGGAAAGGGATAGCACAGCGCAATTACGCAGGTGCCCATGGCGGTTCACATCAGAGGGACACGTGGCAAACATGCAACACATTGGAAGTTGTTCCATGTTCCCACGCACGCCTGGATTGTCGAGTGATCATTCCGGCTTCTCCGGTTTTTGGGCAATAAGGATGCATCATTGAAAACAGATTAAATGTTTGTCAGATTGTCATCTACTGACAAGGACTCAAAGAAGACAATTGACAGGCTTCAATAGAATGCATATGATTTGAACAGATAGAGTTGAGGTAGAAGCACAGAATAGGTTAGGGTCCGATCACATTCACTTAGATCAAAAGATTCAAGAGTGAAGACATAGCCATAAGTGAATGCAGTAGAGGACAGAATACAAATATATATATATATATATATATGTGTGTGTGTGTGTGTGTGTGTGTGTGTGTGTGTGTGTGTGTGTGTGTGTGTGTGTGTGTGTGTGTGTGTGTGAATCAAATCAACATTGCGAAGATAAATCATGAAGACAAGTCAATGTTGAAGACAATCCAATTGCGAAGACTTTGCAATCATAACGCCAAGAGAAACACTTCAATAAGAATTTGGTGGTGGCGTTACCCACCGTATAGGAAATATTAGACCCAGACATGGCGCACAATTATTGTGGGGCTCCTGAGTCAAATTCCACATTAATGTATCCACACTTAGAGGGTAAGTCTTCATTGATTGAAGATATACTTTACTTCGTGTGTTGCACATCTAAGTCGTCAATATGCATAAGCGTTGGGATGTGTGTCCATTCACAGGACATTCGAGGATTCTAAGATATTTAGCTCACACCTCAACTTACAAAACCTTTTGTCATCCAAGGGCTTAGTGAAGATATCTGCCAATTGCTCTTCAATGTTGACGTGAATGATATCAATGTCTTCCTTGTTGACATGATCTCTGAGAAAGTGATGACGGACCTCAATGTGCTTTGTCTTCGAGTGCTGAACTGGATTCTTGGAGAGCTTAATGGAGCTTTCATTGTCACAAAAGAGTGGCACATTCCTCGTGTTGATGCCATAGTCCTTGAGAGCTTGCTTCATCCATAGAAGCTGAGCACAGCACGATCTAGCAGCAATGTATTCAGATTCAGCAGTGGAGAGTGACACACAGTTCTGCTTCTTTGAAGACCAACAGACAAGTGATCGACCGAGAAAGTGACATGTTCCTAAAGTGGACTTGCGATCAACCTTGTCACCAGCATAATCAGCATCTGAATAGCCCATCAAATCAAATGTTGAGCCCTTTGGATACCATAATCCTATTGTTGGGGTGTAAGCCAAATATCGAAGAATTCGCTTCACTTCTAGGTGATGTGATTCCTTTGGTGCCGCTTGGAATCGGGCACACATGCAAATAAGCATTATATCTGGCCTAGATGCACATAAGTAAAGTAAGGAACCAATCATGGAGCGGTATACCTTTTGATCGAACACTTTACCATTGACGTCAGGACCCAAATGAGTTTTGGATGGATTGGCGTCGTGTATCCTTTGCAATCTTGCATCCCAAACTTCTTCAGGCAATCTTTGAGGTATTTTTATTGTGAAATGAAGATGCCATTCATTTGCATTCTGATTTGAAGACCAAGGAAGAACTTCAGCTCACCCATCATGGACATCTGATATTGCTCTTGCATCATGTGCCCAAACTCATCGTTGTATCTCTTGTCGGTGTAGCCGAATATAATGTCATCCACATAGATTTGGCACACAAACAGTTCTCCATCGTATGACTTCGTGAAGAGTGTTGGATCTAGAGAGCCAGGTTTGAAGCCTTTGCTCTTCAAGAAGTCTTTGAGTGCATCATACCAAGTGCGAGGAGCTTGTTTGAGGCCATAGAGTGCCTTATTGAGCTTGTACACCATATCAGTATGTTTTGGATCTTCAAAGCGAGGTGGTTGTGCAACATACACTTCTTCTTCAATTTTGCCATTGAGAAAAGCACTCTTCACATCCATTTGGTTCAGAAGGATGTTGTGATGATTGGCATATGCTAGCAGTATGCGAATGGCTTCAAGTCTAGCCACATGAACAAATGTTTCATCAAAGTCAATTCCTTCTATTTAAGTGTAGCCTTGAGCAACCAGGCGAGCCTTGTTTCTGACAACTTGACCATGTTTATCTTGTTTGTTGCGGTAGATCCATTTGGTGCCAATGATATTATGCTTGCGAGGATCAGGACGCTTGACAAGTTCCCAGACGTTATTCAGCCCGAACTAATGAAGCTCTTCTTGCATGGATTCAATCCACTCAGGTTCCATGAAAGCTTCATCAACTTTCTTGGGTTCAGATATAGAGACAAATGCAAAGTGTCCACAGAAGTTTGCTAGTTGTGTTGCTCTTGAACGAGTGAGTGGACCAGGTGCATTGATGTTGTCAATTATCTTCTCAATCTATACTTCATTAGCAACACGAGGATGTACTGGAAAAAGATTTAGGCCTTGCAGACCATTGTCTTCAGCTTCATCATTGACTTCAGGCTGAGCATTGTCTTATGGTTGATTTGGTGCAACGATGAGTTCATCTTCAACCTAAGCTTCAGACGGTATGATTTCTCCAGTTCCCATGAGCTTGATAGATTCACTAGGAGGGACTTCATCTACCACATTTGGCAGGTGCTCTCATTGCATGCCGTTAGTCTCATCGAACCGCACATCCACAGTTTCAACCACTTTATAGTGAGAGAGGTTGAAGACTCTGTAGGAGTGCGAATCCTTTCCGTATCCAAGCATAAAACCTTCATGTGCTTTCGGTGCAAATTTTGAAGTGTGATGTGGATCCTTGATCCAGCACCTAGCACCAAATGATCTAAAGTAACTGACATTTGGCTTCTTACCAGTAAGCAACTCATATGATGTTTTCTTTAGAAGCTTGTGAAGATAAACTCGGTTGATGACGTGGAATGTAGTGTCAATGGCTTCAGGCCAAAACTTCCTTGGAGTCTTGTACTCATCTAGCATCGTCCGGGCCATCTCGATGAGGGTTTTGTTCTTGCGATCCATGATGCCATTCTGCTGAGGTGTGTAGGGAGCAGAAAACTCATGAGTGATGCCCTGTGTGTCAAGGTAAGTGTTGAGACCGGTGTTCTTGAATTCTGTGCCATTGTCACTTCTGATATGCTTGATCTTGACACCATAGTTTGTCATGGAACGATTGGCGAAGCGTCTGAAGACATCCTGCACTTCAGTCTTATAGAGAATTATATGCACGTAGGTATATCTTGAATAATCATCAATAATAACAAAGCCATAAAGGCAAGCCGTGGTAGTAAGAGTAGAATAGTGAGTAGGGCCGAATAGGTCCATGTGAAGCAGCTCGAAGGGTTGAGATGTCGTCTTGATTATCTTCGAGGGATGCTTGGCCCTAGTCATTGTAACGCCCCGGATACAACTTTCCATATTCGTAACTCCAACACTTGCCTTTTCCGGAGATGCGACATCATATTTCCTTCGTGGTTGGGTTTTTATCTGTTGTTTTGCATTTTGTTCTTGTTATGCAACTCATCTTATGTCATCATGCGCATTTCATCGACATCGTTTTCATAAATCTTGCATCCGTTCGGGTTCCGCCGGTTCTCTCTGTTGTCCGTTCTGAGCCCGACCACACTTGCACGCGCCCGCGGCACCTCTGAAATATTATTTTATAAGTGGCATAAAAATATCCTCAGAATGGGTTGCAACTTGTCGTGCGGTCTTATTATAGTGTAGACAGGCCGCCTGCCAAGTTTCGTCGCATTCGGAGTCCATTTGATAGCCCAACCGTTAAACCTACAACCGCAGTATAGTCGGTCTTTCGTCGAACGTTTTCGGTCTCCGAAAACCCTGCAGGGCTGCTTTCCTCTTCTCTTCTCTTAGCCCAAGGCTTCATCTACACAGCCCTCCTGCAGCCCACCAAACCCCCCCCCCCCTCCGTTCCTGATCGTCAGATCGTGATCCGAGGCTCCAAAACGCTCCTAAAACCCCCCCTAAACCCCCTAGAGACTAAACCCTAGCCCCCCTTTCCTATTTAAACCCCCCTCCTTCCAAATCTGGTCGCCCTAACCCCTCTCCTCCTCGTTTTCGCAGCCTCCTCCCACCTCGTTGGCCGCGCCTTCGCCTTCCCCCTCCAAATCCGGCGCCAGCCACCTCACCCGTGCCACTTGTCGCGCCTCCATTGGCTCCGCCACTGTTGACCGCGCCCTCCTCCAACCCTAGGGCGCCACGCGTCTCCCCGCAGGCTCCTGCCGCCGCAGGCCCGCCCAGGCCCGCGGGAAGCCCCTCCGAGCCCATCTGGGCCCAGCTCCCGCTCTCTCCGCCCGAGCGCCCCAGCGCCTCGCCTCCTCGCCCGCTTCCCCCGCCACCTCGTCCGGCTCACCGGAGCCGCGCCGTCGAGCACCAGCAGCCAGGCCGAACCTCACCTCCCCTGCTCCTCCTTCCCCTACCTTCTCCTTCCTCTCTCTCACTCTCTCTCCCATAGGAATTCTGCCATGGCCGCCACCACCCGAGCTCGGGAGCCGCCTCTGCCCTGGAGACTCGTCCCCGCCGCCATTCGTCGCCGGGAATGGACCCGCCGCTGCCGGATCCGACCTCTGCCGGCCCCGCCCTTGCCGGATCCGCCCCGCCGCCGCCCTCGAGCCTCGCCGTCGCCGGCGTGAACCTCCACCGCCGCCCCTGTCTCCCTGTCCGTGCGGGCACGGGAGGAGGACGGCCTCAGCCCGCGCCAAGGCCACGACCGCGTCGCTCCTGGGCCGCGTCGCCAGCGCCAGGAGGGCCTAGCCTCCTCCGCGTCGCCACGCCCAGCGCGTGGGCCAACGCCCTGGCCCATCTTCCCCGTGGCCTGCCAGCCCCTCCCCCGAGCCGGCCCAAGAGCCCATGGATGATCAGCCCCAGCTCTGTTCAGATTCGGCCCACATAGTGTTTTTTTCCGGTTCAGCGATTTTACTAATTATCCAGGGAATTGCAGATTTGCAGAAAAGTCCCTAGAGTTCATGCATTTAATATCTCTCAAACTGTGCATCGGATTAAAATAATTTAAATATGTAAAATGCTCAGAAAATTGTGTAAATTAATAATATGCCATTTTCATCTATGTTAAAAATGTTTAACTTGATGTTTGTTTAAATTTGCTAATATGCCATGTTAAAATGCTTTAATTCATAACTAAATAACCGTAGCTCCATTTTAAATAAACTTCATATGTAAATGGGGTGGAAAAATGCCTAGTTTAACAGTCCACTTTATGTTGCTGTTTAACAACATTAAAATTGTGTTTAGGGCAGAACAGTACCGAATCCATAATTTGCATATGGGGATTTTCCAGAATTGTTGTTTTGTTGTTCCGGCCTCATTTAAACTTGCTTAGATAGGTAGTTTTATTATGCCTCACCTCTTGCCATGTTTAACAACATTTAATATTGTTTGGTAGCTTAAACGAGATCACACTAAATAATTGATGTGGTGTTTCGTCAATATGCAACTCGTTGCATATTGAGCTCCACTTAATTGGTAGTATTGTTTGTTGCACTTTGCCATGCCATGCCTCATTAAACCGGACATGCATCATACTTGTTTGTGCATCATGCCATGATTATGCTTGTGTGTTTACCATGTTGTTTGTTTCTTTCTGGTGTTGCTTCTTAGTTCGGGTAATGTTGCGATTGTGAGGATTCGTTCGACTGCTCCCATTCGTCTTCTTCATGGACTCGTTCTTCTTCCTTGCGGGATTTCATGCAAGATGACCGCTACCCTGGATCTCACTACTATCATTGCTATGCTAGTTGCTTCGCTCTATCGCCATGCTGCGTTACCTATCTGTTGCTCTTCAAGCCTCCCAAAATGCCATGAACCTCTAACCTTTGACACCATTCCTAGCAAACCGTTGCTTGGCTATGTTACCGCTTTGCTCAGCCCCTCTTATAGCATTGTTAGTTGCAGGTGAAGTTGAAGATTGCTCCATGGTGGACTGGATTTTGGTTGGGATATCACAATATCTCTTATATTATTAATGCATCTATATACTTGGTAAAGGGTGGAAGGCTCGGCCTTATGCCTGGTGTTTTGTTCCACTCTTGCCGCCCTAGTTTCCGTCATACCGGTGTTATGTTCCCGGATTTTGCGTTCCTTACGTGGTCGGGTGATTTATGGGACCCCCTTGACAGTTCGCTTTGAATAAAACTCCTCCAGCAAGGCCCAACATTGACTTTTACCATTTGCCTCACCACCACCTATATTTCCCTTGGGAGTAATTAACCCAAGGGTCATCTTTATTACAGCCCCCCCGGGCCAGTGCTTGTCTAAGTGTTGGTCCTAACTAGAGCCCTTTGCAGCGCCCCCTCAGGGAAACTTGAGGTCTGGTTTTAGTTGTATGGATTGTTCATCCGGTGTTGCCCTGAGAATGAGATATGTGCAGCTCCTATCGGGATTGTCGGTGCATCGGGCAGTCTTGCTGGTCTTGTTTTACCATTGTCGAAATGTCTTGTAAACCGGGATTCCGTGTCTGATCGGGTCTTCCTGGGAGAAGGTCTATTCCTTCGTTGATCGCGAGAGCTTGTCATGGGCTAAGTTGGGACACCCCTGTAGGGTATAATCTTTCGAAAGCCGTGCCTGCGGTTATAGGCAGATGGGAATTTGTTAATGTCCGGTTGTAGATAACTTGACACCAGATCCGAATTAAAACGCATCAATCGTGTGTGTAGCCGTGATGGTCTCTTTTCGGCGGAGTCCGGGAAGTGAACACGGTTTCTGGGTTATGTTTGACGTAAGTAGGAGTTCAGGATCACTTCTTGATCATTACTAGTTGACGACCGTTCCGCTTGCTCTCTTCTCGCTCTTATTTGCGTATGTTAGCCACCATATATGCTTAGTCGCTACTGCAGCCTCACCACTTTACCCCTTCTGTTCCCATTAAGCTTTGCTAGTCTTGATACCCATGGTAATGGGATTGCTGAGTCCTCGTGGCTCACAGATTACTACAACAATAGCTGCAGGTACAGATTTTGCGATGATCATGATGCGAGAGCGATGCTTGCTTGCATTGAGTTCTTCTTCTGCTTCTTCGAGCAGGGGATAGGTTCCAGGTAGGCATCCTGGGCTAGCAGGGTGGATGTCATTTGAGTTTCTATTTGTGATTCATCCGTAGACGGATGATGCTCTTATGTATTGTATTGTTGTATTCGTGTGGCGTTGTATGCCTTATGTATGTATCCCCATCTATTATGTAATGTTGATGTAATGATATCCACCTTGCAAAAGCGTTTCAATATGTGGGTCTATCCTTGGTGGGACCTTCGAGTTCCTTTTGGATAGGGTCGCATATTGGGTGTGACAGTCATCTTCCCAGCTTCACAGGCACCACACAGATGGTCTTTCTTGAACTTGACGCCTTCGATGCCCACGACATGCTTCTTCTTCGCGAGTGTGTACAAGTTCCTCATGCCCGCATGTCCTAGCCTCCGATGCCAGAGCCAGCACTCTGAAGCTTTTGGTAGAAGACATACGGCAAGCTGTGGTCCTGCTGAGAAATCTACCATATACAGATCATCTTTTCGATACCCTTCAAAGACTAGAAATTTGTCATATTCCATAAGAACAAGGCAATGATATTTTCCAAATACCACAATCATGTTCAAAGCATTGATACAAACATTAAGTTGAAACCAAGGGATTCAACAAGCATCACTTTATCCATGTGTTGATCCTTTGAGATTGCAATTCTACCAAGACCCAATACCTTACTTTTACCAGTGTCAACAAATGTGATATGATTCTTATCTAACGGACGAAGAGTTGAATCCATCAGAAGACTTCGATCACCAGTCATGTGGTTCGTGCAGCCACTATCCATAATCCATTCTGAAGCTTGAGGTGTCATAGCCTTGGCACCACGTGCCATGAAGCAGTAGGTGGGAGTAGGGATGGCAATTTTATCCATGGATCTGGATACCCATGGATACCCGACCCGGTTGGGCAAGGGTATGGAGCGCATTTCTACCCATGTGTCCATGGATATGGATACCCACGAACAGCCGGGTTGGGCACGGTTGTAGTTTGTGCTCCATGGATATCCAATGGATACCTGTATGACATGTGGGGCCATATGCCAGTGATAATAGAAAGAACGAATCAATGGGAAATTGCATGCAATATGAAACTGGTGCCATAATCTATATGCTGCAGAATCAACCTCTGGTATGTCACACTTAAGGACTTATCGTATTACTTGTTGCCTACTTATGCATGTACCTTATGTTGACATTTTTGAGTGAATGCTCATGAGTTAATTTGATCTTTGGGAAGGCTTCATGGTGACTTTTCTATGCCCATGGAGCTCCCTGGGTATGTGGGTATCCAGCGGGTTTGGGCATGGGCACAAGTTGTGCCCATGGATAATTTGGTGGATGGGCAGAGGGTAGGAAGATGGGTCATAGGTTGGATTTGGACCAGCTCCACCCGCCCCAAACCCGACCCATTGCCATCCCTAGGTGGGAGCAAAGTCGTCCTCATCCTTAGCATCAGCGTTGGTGACGAGGCCATTGTCTTCAGTGTTTAAGATGGACTTGGCGAAGTATGCAGAAGCTAGAGCCAGGCTTGCTACTCCAGAATCAGATTCCTCTTTAGAATCCACCTCTGCATCCTCAAATGCAAACTCCTCCTCTAAATCCATATCCTTGACAACAAAAGCACGAGCCTTGCCAGATGAGCTCTTCTTGTGTGAAGAAGACTTCGATGAAGACTTGGAAGAATACTTTGAGGATTTCTTCTTCTTGTTGTCATCAGAATCATATTCCTTGCTATTCTTCTTCTTCTTAGTCTCGTTGTCTCACTGTGGACACTCTGAGATGTAGTGGCCAGGTTTCTTGCACTTGTGACAGGTTCTCTTCTTGTTATCATGAGAGGAAGCTTCATCATTTCTTGAGTTGGATCTTTAAGACTTTCTGAAGTCTTTCTTCTTGGCAAACTTCTGGAACTTCTTCACAAGCATAGCGAGCTCCTTTCCAATGTCTTCAGGATCACCAGAACTACAGTTAGATTCTTCTTCAGACGAGGGGATGGCCTTTGCCTTCAAAGCATGAGTACGGCCATAGTTAGGACCATAGATGTCTCTTTTCTTAGATAGCTGGAACTCATGTCTGTTGAGCCTCTCAAGTATGTCAAATGGATCGAGTGTCTTGAAGTCAGGGCGCTCTTGAATCATCAGGGCTAGGGTGTCAAATGAGCTGTCGAGAGATCTCAGAAGTGTCTTGATGATTTCGTGCTTGGTGATCACAGTGGCGCCGAGTGCATGAAGCTCATTGGTGATATCAGTGAGGCGATCAAATGTGAGCTGGACATTCTCATTGTCATTTCTCTTGAAGCAGTTGAAGAGATTGCGGAGAACACTGATCCTTGAATCTCTCTGTGTTGATACACCTTAGTTGACCTTGGAGAGCCAGTCCCAGACTAGCTTCGCAGTATCCAGATCACTCACACGACCATACTGCCCCTTGGTCAGATGACCACAGATAATATTCTTGGCAGTTGAGTCCAATTGCACGAACTTCTTGACATCAGCAGGAGTGACACCTTCACCAGAATTGGGAACGCAGTTCTTGACGACATACTAGAGATCAACACAAATGGCTTCAAGATGCATACGTATCTTATTCTTCCAGTAGGGGTAATCAGTGCCATCAAAGATGGGGCATGCAGCGGAGACTTTGATTATCCCTGCAGTCGACATAGCTAAACTCCGGGTGGTTAAACCGAATCACATAGAACAAGGGAGCACCTTGCTCTGATACCAATTGAAAGTGCTAGTATTCGACTAGGGGGGGAGTGAATAGGCGATTTTTATGAAAGTCTTCAAAGCAGGGGTGTTTTGAAGACAAATAATAGAATTGAACCTATTGATATGCAGCAGAAGGTAGACTACACTAGACAAGCCATAGTCAAGTAAGCAATGTAATGAAAGCACGAAGACTATGAGTAGCTAGGTAGTATGAATCAGGATGGAAGATAGTATGAAGCCAAACAAACAATAGTCTTCACACAGTGAAGTCAATCAGATAAGGCAAGTAGACAAAGACTTCACGAAGACAAACTGTAAGTAAGGTGAGAGAGGTAGGATAGAACCAGTTGCTTGGAGAGGACAAGGGATTTGTTGGACCAGCTCCAGTTGATGTGACAACTGTACGTCTAGTTAGGGAGGCTGAGATTCAACTCAGAAGACCGCGTCTTCAACTTATTCCCCTTGAGCTAAGAACACTTAGTCCTCGCTCAATCACTCTGGTAAGTCTTCAAGGGAGACTTCCAAACCTTCACAGATTTCGTTCACCGGCAATCCACAATGACTCTTGGATGCTCAGAATGCAACACCTAACCGGCTGGAGGATTCACAGTCCTCAAGTGTAATAAGTCTTCAGATCACGCAGACAGAAAGACTTCAGTGATGCCTAACACTCTTTGGCTCTAGGTGTTTTGGTCTTTGTCCTTGCAAGGATTCTCTCTCAAAAGCTTCGGAGGTGGGTTGCTCTCAAACGACAAAAGCTGTGCACTAACTCTGAGCAGCCACCAATTTATGGTGTAGGGGGTGGGCTATTTATAGCCAGGAGGCAACCCGGCCTGATTTGTCCGAAATGACCCTGGGTCACTAAGGAACTGACACGTGTCCAGCGGTCAGATTTCAAACACATGCGGCAGCCTAGCTTGGGCTACAAGCCATGCCGACTCATCCAGCTCTGGATAAGATTTTCTCTCATTGTCTTTGCTCGAAGACATATGATTTGGTTGAGCATCACTTCATTCACTCTGACTTTGTTCACTTGGACCCCACTTAACAGTACGGTGGTTCCTATGACTCAACAAAGAAGAAAAGGAAACTACGAAACAACTATGTCTTTGTACTCCATAGTCTTCACATGATGTCTTCTCCTGTCATAGTCTTCAATGTGAATGTCTTCGCAGACCACCACTGTGTTCAATATCTTCACACATTTTTAGGGGTTATCTCTGGTAGGTAAACCAAATTAATATGGGACTACTACCTGTGTTATCCTGCAATTCTCATAAACACATTAGTCCCTCAACCAGGTTTGTCGTCAATACTCCAAAACCAACTAGGAGTGGCACTAGATGCACTTACTCTTCATTCCAATGCTTTTTATCAGTGATGAACGGAAGAAGTCACACTCCATGAAAGCAGTCAAGAGCCTCTTCAAGGCATGGCAACCCAACAATGGCTTCATAATCAAGACGGTGACGAGGAAAAATCATGTCTTGGTTTGTACATTATGTAGGAGTAATAACTGCGTTGCTGATGGCTCGAGAACCTATCTAAGGTGATCTTTGGCTTCTTGTAGGAGTTTTTGGTGCTATGGAAGAATGTATTGTGCTCTTTGAAGCTTAGCACAATGAATGGTCCTTGAGTTGTTACTGCACTGGGAAGCCATTGCAGCCAGGGCTTCTGCTTTTGCGTGTGAGGCCTCTGCTCCACATGATAGTCATATTGAGGACCTGGAGAAGTGGGTGGAATTATAAATGGCCAACTCACAGTAACGAGCTCACCACGGTTGTAAGCACGTTCCATGGTATGAGGCACTTGGGGTGGAACGACTACATCAGAAGTGGTTGGCTGCACAATGTCTTCTATGGCAGCATTGACTTTAGGCTCCACATTGTCTTCAGCCATGACCTCGTCATTGGCTTCAGCAGTGATGGTGGTGGCAGCCGTCTGAGCCTCAACTTCAGTGGCTTCATGAGTAGGGGGGTCAGGCACGATCACATTCTCTTCTTGGACAACTGGATCAGCAGTGGGGGGAATAACTTCAGGTTCTTCTTGTCTTTCTTCATCGGCTGATGCAGCCGGAATGTCTTCAGCCACTTTGGCTTCAAGTTCTTGAGCAGACGCAGAAGAGATGGCATCAGGAAACACTTGACGTGCAACTAATCTTTTTTGTTGCACATCCTCTTCTGGAATGCTGGACATGGAGGCCTGGGGCCTGAGACCTTTGTGAAGCCTTTTGAAAGAGGGCGACGCCAAAGGTGAAGGGACTGTAAAATGCATGTCTTCGGGACTTTCTTGAGTAGTATCAAGCACCATAGTGGTGATTTGAGCTGTTGGAGTGCACGGGATAGCTTCATGTTGAGGTGAGTCGTGGTGGTGCTCTTCCCAAGAACCATCTTCAGTGATTGACGTCATGGGACGAGGTGTCATGGGACGGCCAATACTGATCAACTCATTGCTCGTTGGAGCAGGCGATGATACCACCGGATTGGGCTTGAGTTGAGGAAGGACTTCATCATCTTCAACATGGTCCTCATGACCAATGTCTTCAGCTGCGGTGGAGTCGCCAGCTGGAATCTCTTCAGACACTTGAGCCTCTGTGGGAGCAGGCTCATGTACAACGAGATGACGCTCACGGTTGGTGGAGGCAGGGAGTGCAACAGAAAGGGGTTCGACATTCAATGCTTCTTGGGTAGAAGCACGCTCTTTGCGTGAAGACATTGAAGACTTTGTCTTCAGCTTCTTCTTGGAGGGAGCATCGTCAGAGGTTTCTTGGTGCTTCCTCTTCTTGGCTTTAGCCTCAGCAAGCTTTTTCTTCTTTTGTTCAGAAGCTGCTAAAGGGACCTTGGGCTTCAAGCCAGTCATACTGGCATGGAAGACAATGCTTGGCCTTTCCTGCCTTGGAGCTTCGGATTCAGCTTCAGTATGCTTCTTCTTCTTCTTCTTGGCAGCAAGCTCGGGGTTAATGCATGGACGCCCAAGAGTCTTCCACTTCACTGCCTCATTGTGAGCCTGAACGCATTTTTTATCATAATACTTCATGCGCTCATGAGAGCCCTTAGCTTCCTCACACTTCTTCTTGAATTGAGCCATGAGGTCAATCATCATTTGCTTGAACTTTTGCACATCAGCAACACTGAGACTTGCCATGTGCTTTTTGAACTGGGCCTTCTCATACTCATTCTTGTTCTTGAACTCAACAATTTTCTGAGCTATAGCAAGCTCCTTTGCAATGCTGCCTTGGAATGTGATGTTGATGTCAATGGGCAGCTGAAAATCGTCAATAGTAATTAAAGGATCTTCAAACCATTCATCAATGAAGTTATTTAGAATATCTGCGTCAAAGAGAGGCAGATCTTTGAAGATCTCGGCTTCTTGCTTGCTCTTGATCAGTATCTCTAGAGTGTCATCAGCAAGGTCTTCCTCAATAGATAGATTAATAACATTCTCTTCATTTCACCGAATGCTAGCTGGTGTTAGATCATTCCCAGAGATCTTCATGGGCTTCTTGGTCTTCTTGGAGATGCGGGATTTATCTTCAGACTACACGCTGGATTCAGGGGGTGCAGCTTTTACACGCTTCACTCTTGAAGCTTTTGGTGCAGCGGGAGGTTTTGAAGCCTTAGTTTTCTTCTTTGGCTTCGGGGACTCCGAAGCATCTTTAGAATTAGCTTCTTCAGCAGATTGTTCCACTGTGGCCCTTTGTGCAGCAATATGGAATAGGAGTACATCAAAGCCATTGAAGGGGCCAATCCTATTCTGATTAGCTTCACAACTGCCATTCGGCCTTGGAGCTGTTGGGCCAGGATTGAAGTCAACTCCCAGTTCCTTCTTGTTCTGCACAGCTGAAGATCTTGCAAACTGAAGATTCTGCTCAAATAAATCATCATCCCGACACCATCGGAGACTAGAGGCATCGGCGTTCTCAGGTTGTGGTCCTCTGACCATGCAAGGATAGAATCCCTGTGCAATGGCTTCAGCCTTTGTTCTGGGGTGCAGCTTCATGTAGACAATATCGACCCATGGTGGCCTAACTGCATTTTTCTTCACGTACTCATCAGTGACAAAGTTGTACAGAAACCATTGTTCTGCCTAGTATCTGTGAATCCATTGGACTCGAGTCTTGCGTTCCCCATATGTTTCCTCTGGTCAGACTTGTATTTCTCATAAATATCTGGTGGCAGGACCTTAGCGGTGTTGTCCCGGTGCTGTCTGCCACCCTTCTTTCCGGATTTGCTTGATGACATTGTACTCAAACAGAGAGGCTTCAAGACAATGTTTGGCTTCAATCTGCTGGTCAGACAGGAACTGGCTTCAAGTGAGTCAATATGTCATTGTAAGAACTCTGCAAATGAATGCAGACTATGAGAACCAAGGGATTCCCCCATGGACATGTACCTGTGACAGCATTAGATATGCAAGGGAAGGGGAAGAGGTCATATGCATTCTCGGAAGATTTTGAAGATAAACCAGTTTGAAGACATTGGCCTCATAGCGCGAAGACATTCAATTATTTGAAGTGAGTTGGTTCCAGATTTGTACGAATTCATGAATAAGTACAAGTGAGGAATCTAACTAGTTTGAGGCATAGGTGAATTTACTTGCAAGTTATGAGATGCAGAAACAGAAAGGAGTGGATCTGGAAGTGTAGAAACTACTTTTGGAAGATGTTGATAGATTCAACGGATCAAACAGGTGGTAAAAAGTGAGTTCTAATTACTGCATGAAGAACATCTAGACGAGGAGAAGTGGATGCCGAGCATTCCAATCTCCCGCACCCTAACTTGGCGGCGGAAGACACTTACAGTGGCGGCGGAGAAGACGAGGTCTGTGGCCGGCGTGAAGACGACGTCGGAGAAGTTGCGGCAGCTAAGCGCTTCGACTCCGACGGCGACGGAAGCTAGCGGTGGCGCTAGGGTTCGAGCAAGATGGTGAGGTGGGAGAAGAGATAATGACCGCACGGGGTGGAATTATTTATAAGGAGGAGGGCGGCGCAACACAATTACGCGGGTACCCTGGCGGTTCACATCTGGATGACATGTGGCACGCATGCAACTTATTGAGAGTTGAGCCATGTTCCCACGAGCGCCTGGTTTGTCGGGTGGTTGTTCCGACTTCTCCGGTTTTCAGGCAAAACAGATAGAGCATTAAAAGAGATTTTAAATGTGTGTCTCTATATCTTCAACTGACAAGGACACAGTGAAGACATTCGACACGTGTCAACAAAATGCATATGCAGAGATAGAGAGAATTTGAGGGAGTAGCACAGATGGGGTTAGCGTCCGATCACATTCACTTAGTTCAGAAAAATAGCTACTTTGAAGACATAGCTATAAGTGAATGCTCTAGAGGACAGAACACACACACACACACACACACACACACACAGACACACACACACACACATATATATATATATATATATATATCATTGAAGACCAAACCAACATTGCGAATATATAAAACTTGAAGATAAATCAATGTTGAAGACAATCAAATATGAAGATAATGCAATCATGATGCCAAATGAAAATCTTCAAGAAAGTGTGGTGGTGGCGTTACCCACCGTATAGGAAATATTAGACCCAGACATGGTGCACAATTATCGTGGCACTCTGAAGTCAAATTCCACATTAATGTATTCACACTCACAGGGTAAGTCTTCATTAATTGAAGATATACTTTACTTCACGTGTTGCACATCTAAGTCATCAACATGCATAAGCATTAGGATGTGTGTCCATTCATAGGACATTCGAGGATTCTAAGATATTTTGATCACACCGCAGCTTGCAAAACCTTTTCTCATCCAAGGGTTTGTGAAGATATTATTGGAAATATGCCCTAGAGGCAATAATAAGATGGTTATTATTATATTTCCTTGTTCATGATAATTGTCTATTGTTCATGCTATAATTGTATTAACCGGAAACCATAATACATGTGTGAATACATAGACCACAACATGTCCCTAGTGAGCCTCTAGTTGACTAGCTCGTTGATCAATAGATGGTCATGGTTTCCTAGCCATGGACATTGGATGTCGTTGATAACGGGATCACATCATTAGGAGAATGATGTGATGGACAAGACCCAATCCTAAGCATAGCGCAAGATCATGTAGTTTGTTTGCTAAAAGCTTTTCTAATGTCAATCATCATTTCCTTAGACCATGAGATTGTGGAACTCCCGAATACCATAGGAATGCTTTGGGTGTACCAAATGTCACAATGTAACTAGGTATATCCGAAAGTGTCTGTTGGGTTGGCACGAATCGAGACTGGGATTTGTCACTCTGTATGACATAGAGGTATCTCTAGGCCCACTCGGTAATGCATCATCATAATGAGCTCAACGTGACAAAGTAGTTAGTCATGGGATCATGCATTATGCAAAGAGTAAAGTGACTTGCCGGTAACAAGATTGAACGAGGTATTGGGATACCGACGATCGAATTCCGGGCAAGTAACGTACCAATTGACAAAGGGAAATGTATACGGGATTGGTTGAATCCCCGACATTGTGGTTCATACGATGATATCATCGTGGAACATGTGGGAGCCAACATGGGTATCCAGATCCCGCTGTTGGTTATTGGCTGGAGAGTTGTCTCGGACATGTTTGCATGATTCCCGAACCCGTAGGGTCTACACACTTAAGGTTCGGTGATGCTAGAGTTGATATGGGAATTAGTGTACAATTACCGAATGTTGTTCAAAGTCCCGGATGAGATCCCGGACGTCATGAGGAGTTTCAGAATGGTCCGAAGGTAAAGATTTATATATGGGAAGTCCAGTTTCAGTCACCGGAATAATTTCGTGGGTTACCGGTATTGTACCGGGACCACCGGAAGGTATCCGGGGGTCCTCCGGGTGGGTCCACCTGCCACGAGGGACTTAGTGGGCTGAACAAGGGTGGGAACCAGCCCCCTAGTGGGCTGGTGCGCCCCCCCTAGGGCCCAAGGCGCCTAGGGTTGAAACCCCTAGGGGGTGGGGGCGCCTCCAACCAACTTGGGAGGCAAGCTCCCCCCCTTTGCCCTCCCCTTAGATGAGATCTAAGGGGGCCGGCCCCCCTCTCCCCTTCCCCTATATATAGTGGGGGTTTGGGAGGGTTGCCATACCTTTCCCCTGGCACAGCCCTACCCCTCTCTAACTCCACCTCCTCCTCTGTAGTGCTTGGCGAAGCCCTGCCGGAGAACTGCAAGCTCCACCACCATGTCGTCGTGCTGCCGGAGCTCTCCCTCAACTTCTCCTCTCCCCTTGCTAGATCAAGAAGGAGGAGACATCCCCGGTTTGTACGTGTGTTGAACACGGAGGCACCGTCGGTTTGGTGTAGATCGGATCTTCCGCGATTTGAATCGCCACGAGTACGACTCCCACATCCGCGTTCTAGTAACGCTTCTGCTTAGCGATCTTCAAAGGTATGAAGATGCTCATCCTCTCCCTCTCTTGTTGCTATAATATTCATAGATTGATCTTGGTGTTGCATAGAAAATTTTGAATTTGTGCTACGTTCCCCAACAGTGGTATCAGAGCCAGGTTTATTGCGCAGATTCTATGCACGAGTAGAACACAAGTAGTTGTGGGCATTGGTTTTGTTCAATATGCTTACCGTTACTAGTCCTATCTTGTTTTGTCAGTATTGTGGGATGAAGCAGCCCAGACCGACCTTACACGTACACTTACATGAGACAGGTTCCACGGACTAACATGCACTTGTTGCATAAGGTGGCTAGCGGGTGCCAGTCTCTCCCACTTTAATCGGATCGGATTTGATGAAAAGGGTCCTTATGAAGGGTAAATAGCAATTGGGATATCACCTCTGTGGCTTTGCGTAGGTAAGAAACGTTCTTGCTAGAAAACCATAGCAGCCACGTAAAACATGCAAACAACAATTAGAGGACATCTAACTTGTTTTTGGAGGGTATGTTATGTGATGTGATATGGACAAAAGAATGTGATGAATGATATGTGATGTATGAGATTGATCATGTTTTTGTAATAGGAATCACGACTTGCATGTCGATGAGTATGACAACCGGCAGGAGCCATAGGAGTTGTCTTAATTTATTGCATGACCTACGTGTCATTGAACAATGCCATGTAATTACTTTACTTTATTGCTAACCGTTAGCCATAGTAGTAGAAGTAATAGTTGGCGAGACAACTTCATGGAGACACGATGATGGAGATCATGATGATGGAGATCATGGTGTCATGCCGGTGACGAAGGTGATCATGCCGCGCTTCAAAGATGGAGATCAAAGGCGCAAGATGATAATGGCCATATCATGTCACCTTATGATTTGCATGTGATGTTTATCAAGTTTACATCTTATTTGCTTAGAACGAAGGTAGCATAAATAAGATGATCCCTCACTAAAATTTCAAGAAAGTGTCCCCCTAAGTGTGCACCGCTGCTAAGGTTCGTTGTTTCGAAGCACCACGTGATGATCGGGTGTGATAGATTCTAATGTTCGCATACAACGGGTGTAAGCCAGATTTACACATGCAAAATGCTTAGGTTGACTTGACGAGCCTAGAATGTATAGACATGGCCTCGAAACACAAAGAGACCGAAAGGTTGAACATGAGTCGTATAGTAGATACGATTGTCGGATATCGGGTTCCGGCAGACCCTCTAGATTCGAACACTGGGGTGCGTGCGGAGATTTCGCCCACTACCTACCTGCAGCTCACCGCCTCGCTATGATCTAAGCAATCAAAGGAACAACACAAGAGACACGGAGTTTATACTGGTTCAGGCCACCATTGTGGTGTAATACCCTACTCCAGTGTGTGGTGTGATGGATTGCCTCTTGGGCTGATGATGAACAATACAAGGAAGAACAGCCTCGCGAGAGTCTGTTCTTGGCCGGTGCGATGAACTTCTAAGGGGAGTTCAGTCGCTCTCTGGATCGATGCCTCTACCCTAGGAGTGGCTAGTCCTATTTATAGGCAAAGGCCCTGGGCCTCTTCCCAAATATTGAGCGGGAAGGGCGCCAACAATTGGCCATTTTGAAGGGAACATCTAGTACACTTATCTTGACTAAAGTTGGTCCTCGCCTGCCAAAGGCTCTGGTGGTGACGCTGGCTTCGGCTCCACGATGACCTCCATCCTACTGTTCTACTGGTCTTGGTCTTGTTGCACCGAAATGGATGCCTTTGCTTGATGCTCTTGCCTGCGCTTGCTCCCTTTGCACCAAAGAGGAAAGGGAGGACACTGCGCGGCCTGGCGCCCGCCTGGCGCCCTTGGTCGTCATGGCTTGCGTCATGGGCACCTCGTGAGGTACCCCGCCTTGATCTCTCCGCCTCCTCGCAAGCCAGCCTGACGAGGCTGTGCCCGAGGAAGCCTCCTGTCGCCCACCCCGCGAGGCTTGGCCCCTCGCGAGGGTCTTTAGCTCGTGCTGATGAAGATGGGCCGTGATGGGCCGCCCCTTGAGCCACGCTGCAGGCCGCAGGCAGGCAAGTCTGGGGACCCCCATTCCCAGAATGCCGACAACGATCAACATGAAGATGTTCACCGATGATGACTAGTCTGTCTCACGTGATGATCGGACACGGTCTAGTTGACTCGGATCATGTATCACTTAGATGACTAGAGGGATGTCTATCTGAGTGGGAGTTCATTAAAATTTGATTATATTAACTTAATTATCATGAACATAATCTAAAACATCTTTGCAATGTGTCTTGTAGATCAAATGGCCCACGCTAATGTTGCCCTCAACTTCAACGCATTCCTAGAGAAAACCAAGCTCAAAGACGATGGTAGCAACTATACGGACTGGGTCCAGAACTTGAGGATCATCCTCATAGCTGCCAGAAAGCATATGTCCTAGAAGCACCACTAGGTGAAGCACCCGTTTTCCCAGCAACTCAAGACGTTATGAACGCCTGGCAGTCGCGTAGTGATGATTACTCTCTGGTTCAGTGTGGCATGCTTTACAGCTTAGAACCAGGGCTCCAAAAGCATTTTGAGCAGCATAGAGCATATGAGATGTTCCAAGAGCTGAAAATGGTTTTCCAAGCTCATGCTCGGGTCGAGAGATATGAAGTCTCCGACAAGTTCTACAGTTGTAAGATGGAGGAAAATAGTTCTGTCAGTGAGCACATACTCACTATGTCTGGGTTACACAACCGTTTGTCTCAGCTGGGAGTTAATCTCCCAGATGACTCAGTCATTGACAGAATCCTCCAGTCGCTCCCACCTAGCTACAAGAGCTTTGTGATGAACTACAATATGCAGGGGATGGAAAAGTCCATCCTGAGTTATATACAATGCTGAAATTAGCGGAGGTGGAAATCAAAAAGGAACATCAAGTGTTTATGGTGAATAACACCACTAGTTTCAAGGAAGGCAAGGGTAAAAAGAACTTCAAGAAGGACAGCAAGGAAGTTGCCACACCCGGTAAATCAATTGCCGAGAAGAAGCCAAACAATGGACCCAAGCCTGAGACTCAGTACTTTTATTGCAAGGGAAATGGTCACTAGAAGCGGAACTGCCCCAAGTACTTAACGGATAAGAAGGCCGGCAACACCAAAGGTATATGTGATATACATGTTATTGATGTGTACCTTACCAGTACTCGTAGTAGCTCATGGGTATTTGATACCGGTGCGGTTGTTCATATTTGTAACTCAAAACAGGAGCTGTGGAATAAGCGGAGACTGGCGAAGGACGAGGTGACGATGCGCGTCGGGAATGGTTCCAAGGTCGATGTGATCGCCGTCGGCACGCTACCTCTACGTCTACCTACGGGATTAGTTTTAAACCTCAATAATTGTTATTTAGTGCCAACTTTGAGCATGAACATTGTATCTGGATCTCGTTTAATGCGAGATGGCTACTCATTTAAATCCAAGAATAATGGTTGTTTTATTTATATGAGAGATATGTTTTATGGTCATGCCCCGCTGGTCAATGGTTTATTCTTATTGAATCTCGAACGTGATGTTACACATATTCATAGTGTGAATACCAAAAGATGTAAGGTTAATAATGATAGTCCCACATACTTGTGGCACTACCGCCTTGGTCACATTGGTGTCAAACGCATGAAGAAACTCCATGCAGATGGACTTCTGGAGTCTCTTGATTATGAATCATTTGACACATGCGAACCATGCCTTTTGGGCAAGATGACCAAGACTCCGTTCTCCGGAACAATGGAGCAAGCAACCAACTTGTTGGAAATAATACATACTGATGTGTGCTGTCCAATGAGCATTGAGGCTCACGGTGGCTATCGTTATGTTCTCACCATCACTGATGACTTAAGTAGATATGGGTATGTCTACTTGATGAAACACAAGTTTGAGACCTTTGAAAAGTTCAAGGAATTTTAGAGTGAGATAGAGAATCAACGTGACAGGAAAATAAAGTTCCTACGATCAGATCGTGGAGGAGAATATCTAAGTCACGAGTTTGGTATGCACTTAAGGAAATGTGGAATTGTTTCACAACTCACGACGCCTGGAACACCTCAACATAATGGCGTGTCAGAACGTCGTAATCGCACTCTATTGGATATGGTGCGATCTATGATGTCTCTTACCGATTTTCCGCTATTATTCTGGGGTTATGCTTTACAGATAACCACATTCACTTTAAATAGGGCACCGTCTAAATCCGTTGACACGACACCGTATGAATTATGGTTTGGGAAGAAACCTAAGCTGTCATTTCTAAAAGTTTGGGGATGCGATGCTTATGTCAAGAAACTTCAACCTGAAAAGCTCGAACCCAAGTCGAAAAAATGCGTCTTCATAGGATGCCCTAAGGAAACCATTGGGTATGCCTTCTACCTCAGATCCGAAGGCAAGATCTTTGTTGCCAAGAACAGATCCTTTCTAGAGAAAGAGTTTCCCTCGAAAGAAGTAAGTGGGAGGAAGGTACAACTTGATGAAGTACTACCTCTTGAACCGGAAAGTACCGTAGCTCAGGAAGATGTTTCCGAGGTGCCTGCACTAACTAGAGAGGAAGTTAATGGTGATGATCAAGGTACTTCAAATCAAGTTGCTACTGAACTTCGTAGGTCCACAAGGACACGTTTCACACCTGAATGGTATGGCAACCCCGTACTAGAAATCATGTTGTTAAACAACGGTGAACCTTTGAACTATGAAGAAGCGATGGCGAGACCAGATTCCAACAAATGGCTTGAATCCATGAAATCCGAGATAGGATCCATGTATGAAAACAAAGTATGGACTTTGACGGACTTGCCCGATGATCGGCGAGCCATAGAAAACAAATGGATCTTTAAGAAGAAGACTGACGCGAATGGTAATGTGACCATCCATAAAGCTCGGCTTGTCGCTAAGGGTTACCGACAAGTTCAAGGGGTTGACTACGATGAGACCTTCTCACCTGTAGCGAAGCTGAAGTCCGTCCGAATCTTGTTAGCAAC
>NC_057798.1:609363336-609428266 GCF_018294505.1 Triticum aestivum | reverse complement strand
CGGGGTGGACCTGTTGGCCTCGACAAAGGCCAAGAAGTCATGGCGCAGAGGAGGCACCGCACTGACCACCATATCAGATCGCACCTTTCGATCAGTCAGGCCAAGCTCCACCGTCATGCCCTGCGGGAGGTAGGGTGAAAGAACATGTGGTGCCCCCATGTTTGGTTTTGGTAATTGATGACAATCTCTATGTACTAATGGTTGTCTTGAGTTATATTTGAAGGATTTGTCCATAGGATTTTCTTGAAGTCCATGTGTTGGTTTCAAGGAGTCTATGAGTTGACCAAGGTGCTATTAAGGAATTATCCAAATATTGGTCATGTGAGTGTTGAGCTTATTACAAGCATGTCTTGAAGAAGAAGATTGTGTGATCATTCATGTTTACCTTCAAGACATCATCCAAATGAAGAGAGTTGGAAAGATTCAAGGTTGATCAAGACTAAGTCGAGTGAATCAAGTTGATCAACTCAGAAAGCATAGAAGATGTACCGAGAGGGATCAAGTGATCCCATGGTATGGTAAGCATTGTCCATTGCACTTTGTGTACTAACCCATTGTTTATGTGAGAGTTCTATGTGGGGTTAGGTACGTGTCCATGGGCTTGCGTCAAGAGGAAGATATCATACAACCCATGGAAAGGATGACATCAAGTGGTGATCGTCATCAAGATTGTCGTGTGCAAGTTCAAGTGGAGGATCACGAAGAGATCAAGTGCTTGAATCTTGCCATCCATTGTGGTGTCAATATACTTGTGAAGATGTGCCGAAGAGTGGCTCACCCATAGTGGACTATGGGGGAGCAATCATCTAGTCTTCATCGAGCCAACGCAATCAAGAAAGGTGGTCCAAGTTGAGGGAGTCAAGATCGTCATCATCTAGCTCAAGTGGACCATGTGCAAGGCAAATCTTTGCCCTTGATAGGTTTTCTATTTTACCAGTCTCGTGGTGATAGTTGGGAGACCGGGTTATAGGATCGTTTGACATACTATCAAGGGGGGCTCTCAAGTTGGTAGCTTGATCGTATCGTTAGTAGAGAGCTCAAACCATTGCATCCTTGCATAATGTTTCTTGGTTCTTGTTTGGTTCTATTTGTGAGTCTTAGAGCTTATGGTCATCTTGATGACAAGCTTGAGTTCATCGAAAACGGAGTTCGCATGCGTCTTCTATGATATTTTTGGTGTTAGAGGTTTTACCGGTCTTATCCGAGGAAGGGTTCTCACCTTTTTCTTATGGGCCTTTTCTCATTTGCTTCTTATTTATATTTCTACAAGATTGTGTTATCCCATGTCGTTAGCTTTCCAACAAACTTGGTTTCGTTGAATTCGGAGTCTGTTTGCAAAAGTTGTGACTGTTTTGGTAAAGGCTGCAGCGGTACTACCGCGACTAGAGCGGATGTAAATTTTTACTACTGCTCCAGAGCGGTACTACCGCGGCTCGTGATCGCTAGTACCTCTCCAGAGCTGTACTACCGCAGCTCCTGAGCGGTAGTACCGCTCCGGACCAAAATCTTGTGTTTTGCTCAGCGGAGGTAGGCATGGAAGTATTTTTTTAGTACCGCTACCATTTGCGGTAGTACCGTGAGGTCAAGCGGTAGTACCATGAGGACAAGCGGTAGTACCACTCCGGTGGTTCTACTGGCCTTTTGCCTCCTCGCTATTTTTTTTCAAAGGGGTACTACCGCCCTAGCGGTAGTACCGCTCCTTGGAGCGGTATTACCGCTCTGTGCGGGCTGTGAGCATAACGGTTGGATTTTTCCCCACCTATAAAAGGGGGTCTTCTTCCCCATTGAACCTTATCTCTTAAGCTCGTGTTCTCCCCCATTGTTGACCTTCTTTGAGCTTGCTAACTCTCAATCCCTCCAATGATTCTTGCTAGTTCTTGAGGGAAAAGAGAGAGGAGATCTAGATCGACGTTTCCACCAATCACTTTCTCCTCTAAGTAAGGGGAACCCCTTGGATCTAGGTCTTGGAGTTCTTTGTGTTCTTCTTTCGTTCTTCCTCTCATTTTCCTCCCTAGCATTAGTTGCTTTTGTGGGATTTGGGAGAGAAGGACTTGGGCACTCCGTGTGCCCTTGCCATTGCATTTGGTGCATCGGTTTGAGTTCTCCACGTGATACGTGGAAGTTACAAGTTGAGAAGCTTATTACTCTTGGGTGCTTGGTACCCTTGAGCTTGTTACTCTTGGGTGTTTGGACACCCTAGAGCTTGTTCCTCTTGGGTTCCTTGGCGCCCTAGACGGTTGGTGTTGTTCGGAGCTCAATCATTGTGGTGTAAAGCTCCGGGCAAGCGTCAGGGTCTCCAATTAGGTTGTGGAGATTGCCCCGAGCAATTTGACAGGTACCAGTGACCGCCCCCAAGGGTTGCCAAAGTGTACGGGTTAGGTGACCGCCCCCAAGGATTTCCATTTGTACGGGTTCGGTGACCGCCCTCAAGGGTCCCTTAGTGGAATCACGACATCTTGCATTGTGCGAGGGCGTGAGGAGATTACGGTGGCCCTAGTGGCTTCTTGGGGAGCATTGTGCCTCCACCCTGCTCCAAACGGAGATTAGCATCCGCAAGGGTGTGAACTTCAGGATACATCGTCGTCTCCGAGTGCCTCGATTATCTCTTACCTGAGCCCTTTACTTATGCACTTTAGTTTGTGATAGCCATATTGTTTTTTGTCATATATCTTGCTATCACATAGTTGTTTATCTTGCATAGCATAAGTCGTTGGTGCACATAGGTGAGCCTAGTTGTTGTAGGTTTTGTGCTTGACAAATTAACCGTTAGGTTTATTTCGCATGTGTTCAAGCCTCTACCATAATTATTTTAAAAAGCCTATTCACCCCCCTCTAGGCGACATCCACGATCTTTCAATTGGTATCAGAGCCTCGTCTCTCTTTGTTGGGCTTAACCGCCTAGAGATTAAAGATGTCAACTAGGGGATTAGGATTCTCTGACACTCTTAGTTTTGATGGCACAAATTTTGATGTTTGGGTAATTCACATGCTTAATCTTTTTAGGGTCATGGACCCAAATTTAGAGCGAATTGTAGATATGGGTTTTTCTCCTCCAAAGGATCCCCAAAGATTATCTTTAGAGGATGAGAAAAACTCTTATCTCAATGCTCAAGCTTCTAATGTGCTTTTCGATGCTTTGAGCAATGTAGTTATGTTTCAACTCATGCCGTTTGGGGATGCTCATGAGTTGTGGACGAAGCTTCAAGATAAATATGGTGCATCCAAGATTTGTGGGGATGATTGTTCTCCCTCCACCTCCACCCGTATAGTCTTCTCAACTTCTTCTACTTCACCTACATGTGGTTTGCCACAAGGTAATGATATGGTGAGTAGTGTTGGTCATTGCAATGATGATAGTATGCTTATTGTGGATGATCCTTCATCACTATATTATTGCAATGCTCCTTCTTCGGGCTTTAACACTTCGAGCACTCCAAATGTTTCACATGCTTGTGTTGATAGTCCTTGCATATCATGTAGAAATTGCTTGACTGAATCTCATGATGATATGCTTGCTATGTCTTGTTGCCATGATAAAAATGCATCTATTTCCTCGAATTGTTGTGCTAACAATGTAGAGGAAACCGAACACTCCATGGAACAAGATGTGGTGTTTAATGGTGCCTCAAGGGATCCTACATCATCATCTATTGCTTTTTTTCTTATGGCTAAGGCGTCAAAGGTATCTCCTACTTTGCACCCCAATATGTCACTTGATGATGATGTAGATGCTAATGATGAAGAGAATGATAATGTTGCCTCCTTAAAAACTAAGGGGGAAATGATTTTTAAAGCTCTTCATAAAAATAAAATTGCTCATTCCAACTTCATGGAAATAATGTCAATTGCCATTGATGGCAAGAAATAAATTGAGGAGTTGGAATATCATCTAGAGGAGCATGAGGTCACCATTGAGAAAATGGAAGCTCATGAGCGTGATTACGCAAATGAGATCGCGGAGCTATCTCAAGCTCTTGAACATGAACAAACCACCTCCGAATCTCTTGAGGAGACTTTTGCTCTAGAATTATCTAGAGTGAGGGAATCTCATGATAGAGCTCTTGAGGTGGCCAATGATTTCAAAACTAAAAATGCTAAGCTTGAAGTTTCTCATGCTAGACTCCTTGAGGATTTTGAGCACCTCGAAAATGGCTCAAGGGTCATCAAGGGTGAGCTCATCAAACTCACTGAGTCTCATGCCCAACTTGAAGCTTCTTATTTAAAAGAGCTTGCCAAGTTTTCCTCTCCTATTGTTGTAAATGATGATGCTTGTGCTACTAACTCTATTACTTGTGAAGCATCCATTTTGAAGGAGAATGTTGAGCTACGGGCTCAACTTGAGGTGCTATCTAGCAATTATGGGAAATTGGAAGAAAGTCATGAAAAGCTCTCAAGCTCTCATGATGATCTTATAGTATCCCATAATGTGCTAAAGATAGCTCATGAGGCCATGATTGCTAAGGTAACATCTAGTGAGCCTCATGTGGATACTAGCACTACTTCTAGTCAAAATAGTATTGCCATGTGCTAGTCCTTGTAATTCATCTACTCACAATGTTGGTACATCTTGTGATGGTTTGCTTTCCTTGCCTTGTTGCTCTAACGATGAAGCTTATACTTCTTCTAGTACTTGTGTTGAGACTAACCATGTAGAGGAAATCAAAGAGCTCAAGGCCCAAGTCACTTCTTTGAAGAAAGACTTGGAAAAGAGTCATGAAGGGAAATCCACACTCAACAATATCTTGAGTGTGCAAAAATCCCCCAATGACAAAGGTGGACTTGGATTCAACTCCAATAAGAAGAAGAAGTCCAAGAGAATCAAGAAGAAGGGCCAAGAACAAGTCAAGAATTCGGCCAAGATTGTTTGCTATAAGTGCAAAATTGAAGGGCATCATGTGAGATCTTGCCCATTGAAAAAGAAGGCCATTAGTGACAAGCAACAAGGGAAGCGGCCACAAGTTCAATCTCATGCTCGACCACAAGTTGAAGAAATGCCTCTTCCCAAGAATACTCAAGCTAATGCTTCTCAAGTTGAGATATCAAGTGAGAAGAAAGTGAAGAGTAGACGTTGCTACTTATGTCATGAGAAAGGTCATGTCGCTTCTTCATGCACTAGTGGTAACTTATCCAACACAATTATTATTGATAATATCTATTCTCTTGGGAAGGATAAGGTTAGCAATGTGTTTGCCAAGTTTGTTGGTACTCAAAGTGGTGTCAAGAAAAGAACCATTTGGGTTGCCAAGACTATTGTGGCTAACCTCTTAGGACCCAACTTGGTTGGGGACCAACAAGCTCAAACTTGATCAATAGGTGTTGTTGGAGGGCATTGGAGACTTGGCTACATTATGAAGAATTAAGGGGACTTCATCATTCTTATTGTCTCAAGCCAAGTCAATTGGGTCATCAAGTTTCTATGTTATATCCAATGTTCCTCCTTGCGGTAACTCGTACTTAAATTGTTTACATTGATAGTTACTTGCCCCTAAGCATGTTGTGGTTTTGTACCTTGCATGTGTTTGTATATGATGTGTTTCTAATTTGCTTAACTTGAGTAATCAAGTATGTGTATGTTGGTTTGCACATCATGTACGTGTGTGTCGTGCGTTGAGCCTTTGTGAATCTTGTTTGTTTCTTAGTTGTCTCTTGTGAGAGATTAATGGAATATCCCATTATGGGGGAGTGATGTGCTTTGTGCACCTCACAATCTTATAAATGTGTGTACATGAGGAATACCATCTAGTATTGATATCACAAGAGTATCTAGTCACCATGTGGTATGTCTTCTCATGAGAAATTCAAATTCTAACTAGTCCATTAATCATCTCTTGTTGGATCCTCTTATTGCCTCTTGTTAAGTTTTTATTGGTATCACATTATGGGGGAGTAATATGCTATGTGCATACTACAAGCCTAGAAAATGTGTACATTTGAGATATTGTCACCTATAATTAATATTGTAAATTATCTTGTTCCTAGGTGGCATGTTGGCTCTACAAGTTGCAATTTTCTTGTGTTTGGTGTGAAGATGATGTCGGATATCCTTGCTATCTACCGCCGGGAATTACTTCCAAATACTTCTTGTCTTCTGACAATTGGTACTCACTTATGTGTGGTAGAAATTATTGATCATCTTCACGTTGGTGTTTGCTTTTTTTGCCTTATCTCTTGCCAAGTTTGTGTCACTCCCATTGTCTTCCATACCACTTGTGAATCTTGTTAATTTCTTGTTATTGTCTAGTGTTTTCTAGATATAGTGAAAGTGGTGATCTCACCTTGTGCATTGTGTACTCAAATGCAAATTCTCTATAATGCACAGCTCGTGGGGGAGCTATCCTATTTTCTATAAAATGCTCATCTTGTGATCCTTATCAAGTGTGTGTTGGTGTAAGGCAAGCCGTTTTCTTTTGGTACCTTGTGCCATCATGAAACTTTGTTGAGAGCTTGGTTTGTTTGGAACCATCCTCTCTTTGGGAGTTTGACATCTTTAATTTAGTGTGTATCAATGGATATCTCATTGCTTGATGTATCTTTAATGATATCCTCCAAGTGATGATTTATCTATTTGGTATCCTTTTTCACTTGGCATTTCGTTTTCATTTGGTTTCGGTTTCTTGAAAGTTTTGAGGATGCATGTTTACTTCATGTATTTTATTTGACATGCTTTCTTTCTTTGACCCAATATATAGGGGAAACTCCACCAAGTCTCAAATTGGATGAGATGTGCATGATATTTTTCATATCTATATGCACATATTTATGTGGAGTTTGTCCTATGTATTGGTGTTTCTAACTATGTGGTCCCAATGAGTTTGGGTATCGTTTAGCTTGTCCTGTTCTTCTAGGAACATTTGGAGGTGCATTGGATGCTCGGCTCACTCACAAGGAAGGTGTTTCCACCATGTGCTTATTGGAGTCAAGCTAGGATGATCAATGAACTACCATGTACCTTCAATTGGTATCTACTACATCCTTCCAATGGTATCTCGGTAACAAGTATCATCATCTACTTCATGCACACATTTCTTGCATCAACCTTGTGTAGGTTGTATCATGGCATGTAATTCATTCTTTCTTGTGATACTTGTTTCCTTTCTCAAAGCATCCCAACAATGATCTCTTGTTGCTAGTTGTGATGTCTTTGATGGTTGTGTGGTAGGAATTCATTTATATAAAATAAGACCATATCTAGCCATGTGCTATGCTTCCAAGCAAATATCTTATTGGTATATGTATGACTTCCTCTTGGATATCTTATTCCTTCGTGTTGTAACTATGTCGGTGTGCATCCTTCTTTGTAGACATATATCATCATGATTTGGTCTACCTAGAACCTTATACATCTGAGAGAAATTACTTCTCTAGATGATATCCTTTCTTTCACGTCGACCTTGTCTTTCTTATGTTATTTCTTTGGTGGCTCCATGAAAGCTTTTGTCTTGAGTGCGGGTCTTATCTCGTAGCATCTTGATGCACTCTTTTGTGGTGAAGATCTTTTTCCTCATGCTTGTCTTGATGAGGCCTTTGCCATCTTAATTGGTATCCCTCGTCTTGATGAGGATTTCATTTTCAATCTTCACCATGGGTTGTCACAAGAATAGGTTCTTTATATGCTTATTAGTGAGCTTGTGAACCCGTTTGCTAGTTGTGTGTGGGAATGACATGCCTTGCACCGTGTATCTCATTCTTTCAAGACTATATTGATGCTTAATGCTCATCCGTGCATTAGTCTTCTCAAGTGCATTGGCTTGACTCACACACAACGGTTTTGGTTGAGCCTATTCTTAGTTGCCTCTGTTACATGTTTCTCAACCATGTGCTTGTTGCAAGTGCTAGGCTTTGTCTCCTATATGCTCACTTGCACTGGTTGTGAGTTTCTATTGATTTTGGGGGAGCTATGATCCTATTTTGTGCACTTTGTATCCAATACAATAATCTTATTTGTGCACAAATCATGGGGAGCTTCTCTAGTTTCTTTAGAAAACTCCTCTGCTCATATCATAATATCATTTATTCTTGTGGCTCATAGGATCCTTGGTCTAGTTGGTTCAGTTGATATCCTTTGATTGCTTGCTTCAGTTGGTATATTTTGACTGCTTCATTGCTTGTGTCTCTCTTTGTTATGTCTTTGTGGCATATCATTCTTTAGCAAACTTTGTGCCTCAATATAGTTTGTGTTCCTCCAAGTATTTACCTTTGGGTATGTGTATTTCATTCCACTCTCTTGTTGAGAAATACACAATTTATGGAGGACCACAATTTATATTGGCCTTCTTAGATTTTCGCCCATTTTGGCAATCGATGCCAATGGGGGAGAAGTTTCAGAGAGTTTTGTGGAGAAGTTTGCAGAGTTATCTCCTCTTGCTTTGGTTTTGTTCCTTAGCATTTTCATCTCATTCGCATGCACTATTGGTTGTTGCATTGCATGGTGATGCATAATTTCTTATATAAACTCTCTTGAAAGTGATTATCATCAATTACCAAAATGGGGGAGATTGAAAGAACATGCGGTGCCCCCATGTTTGGTTTTGGTAATTGATGACAATCTCTATGGACTAATGGTTGTCTTGAGTTATATTTGAAGGATTTGCCCATAGGCTTTTCTTGAAGTTCATGTGTTGGTTTCAAGGAGTTTATGAGTTTACCAAGGTGCTATTAAGGAATTATCCAAATATTGGTCATGTGAGTGTTGAGCTTATTGCAAGCATGTCTTGAAGAAGAAGATTGTGTGATCATTCATGTTTACCTTCAAGACATCATCCAAATGAAGGGAGTTGGAAAGATTTAAGGTTGCTCAAGACTAAGTCAAGAGTGAATCAAGTTGATCAACTCACAAAGCGTAGAAGATATACCAAGAGGGATCAAGTGATCCCATGGTATGGTAAGCATTGTCCATTGCACTTTGTGTACTAAACCATGGTCTATGTGAGAGTTCTATGTGGGGTTAGGTACGTGTCCATGGGCTTGCGTCAAGAGGAAGATATCATACAACCCATGGAAAGGATGAGCTCAAGTGGTGATCGTCATCAAGATTGCCGTGTGCAAGTTCAAGTGGAGCATCACGAAGAGATAAAGTGCTTGAATCTTTCCATCCATTGTGGTGTCAATGGACTTGTGAAGATGTGCCGAAGAGTGGCTCACCCATAGTGGACTATGGGGGAGCAATCATCTAGTCTTCATCGAGCCAACGCAATCAAGAAAGGTGGCCCAACTTGAGGGAGTCAAGATCGTCATCATCTATAGCTCAAGTGGACCATGTGCAAGGAAAAGGTTTGCCCTTGATAGGTTTTCTATTTTACCAGTCTCGTGGTGGTAGTTGGCAGACCGGGTTATAGGATCGTTTGCGGTACTATCAAAGGGGGCTCTCAAGTTGGTAGCTTGATCATATTGTTAGTAGAGAGATCAAACCATTGCATCCTTGCATCATGTTTCTTGGTTCTTGTTTGGTTCTGTTTGTGAGTCTTAGAGCTTATGGTCATCTTGATGACAAGCTTGAGTTCATCGAAAACGGAGTTTGCATGCGTCTTCTATGATGTTTTCGGTATTGGAGGTTTTACCGGTCTTATCCAAGGAAGGGTTCTCATCCTTTTCTTATGGGCCTTTTCTCATTTGCTTCTTATTGATATTTCTATCAAGGTTGTGTTACCCCATGTCATTAGCTTTCTGTCAGGACCCCGACTCGATGTCACATCGATCTAGCTGGTAACACCTCATATCACTTTGCGGCCTCACGCACGGTATCCCCACGGGTGTCGTCTTACCTTTTCCCGGGACCGTTTGCGCCTTTTGGCTCACGTATATGATAGTGTCGCTAGCATCCATATGATAAAGAGCCCGGGCTGACATGACTAGTCGTAAACCCAAAGTGGCACAGACTTACAGGGACAGGCATCCATGACCCAGCTTCGAACGTGTCGGTCATCAGCAAGTGGGTCCGGGCTGTAGCACTGGGCTAGCAGGACTCCGGTAAACCGGGCTGTAGCGGGCTAACAGGACTCCGGTACTCAAAGCGTGACATTTCCCCGAAGGGACAGACACAGGAACGAAGAAGGACACATGCCGGCCAGCCTAAGTGTTCCAGAGCAGTAGCAACCTACCATGGCTCAGTGGTAACACTAGGAGACATTTCCCGGTAAGAGAGGCTACTAAAGATAAACAACTAGATAGTCAGATCCCACACATACCAAGCATTTCAATCATACACACAATATGCTCGATATGTGCAAATACAACGAAGCATCACAACATGACTCTAAGACACAAGTACTTTATTTAAGGCTCAGGGAGCCATACATAACACACACAAAGGTACGGGCCTCTCGACCCCACATACAAGTCATACAGTCATACAAACCAGCAGCGGAAGTAACTTGTCTGAGTACAGACAACTAGTAAAATAAAAGAGGCTTGGAAAGCCTAACTATACTACGTGGTCCTTCACAAGCTCAGGGTCACCACCTGGGTCTTTAGCCTACTCGTTGATGTCAACGTCTACATAGAACCCATCAGAAGGGGTTGCAGCGTCTTCTGTAAAAATGTAGATTATAGCAACATGAGTACAAAGGTACTCAGCAAGACTTACATCAGATCCTACATACATGCATAGTATCAAGAAGGGTTGGTGGAGTTATTGCAGCAAGCCAGCTTTGACTCTTGGCTAGACTATCCTACGGTACTCCAACTTAAAATGGTTTAGCGCACACGAGTCCACTACTCACCACTTCAATACACTACCGAGGATCCACCTCCGTCTTCCTACGGAAGAGCCATCCTCGGCACTCACACTTATCTTGAGGCTTTTAGTAGTTTCCATTTACTTGTCTATGAACTGTATAGGCAACCAAGTAGTCCTTTACCGCGGACGCGGCTATTCGAATAGATCATGATAACCCTGCAGGGGTGTACTTCTTCATACATGTTTCCACCACTTAGCGTCTGCACACGACATGTGCTCGGCAGACTTCAAGCGAAAGCCGACGTGGGTGTAGACCACGACCTACCTAAACACTTAAGCCTCTAGTCCAGGTTTATCGCCTATTCAGGTTCCATCTGCAGGGAGTCCGGCCGAGGTTTCCCATACGGCCCCGAACGATGTGAACAGGGTTCCCGAGATACCTAATGGGTATTCGGTACACCCGACCACGTACCTACTGCATCACAGCCCACCCCTACGGTCAGCGCTGTCCACGGCCTCCAGTAGGCTACAAACACCAGAAACTACTTGCAACTCCTGGACAGAGAGCTAGGGTGAATAAGAAGTCGAGCGGGGTCATATTTCAGGGCCCAATGCATGGTAGTAGCTGTATCTTAAATCACACATACAGATCTCAGTGCTTAAGGTCGGCTTCAATGAAACAACCCACCATGTACTCCTACATGGCCTCTCATCGATACCTTTACCAAAACGTGTTCACCACACCACTCCCATTACCGACATAATCATTTCACTCTAGCCCATCACCCAGATGAACCAGACCTGACACGACTCTAAGCATAGCAGGCATAGCAAGGTAGGAACAACACATACATATGGCTCAATCAACTCCTACACATGCTAGTGGGTTTCATCTAGTTACTGTGGCAATGACAGGTCATGCAGAGGAAATGGGTTCAACTACCGTAGCACACAGCAGTTTGAATCGCGTTGTCTTAATGCAGTAAAAGGGAGCAGGAGCGAGAACATGGGATTGTATCGATATGATCAAATGGTTGGTTGCTTGCCTGATGGTTCGATGCACGGATATGGTTCTTCGTTAGGGTAATCACGGTACTCCTCGGAGGCAGAACCTGTCGCAAGGAACACCGATATACAACCATCACCAAACAATGTGCAACAATATGATGCATGCATGAGACATGGCAATATGAGTGTGTTGGGCTAATGCAGCTAAAACCAGAAGGGTTTGAACAAATTTGAATCAAAGATTCAAATTTCAAATTCAAATATGGCCTTTAAAAGTGCTTTTCCTTGTTCTGCTTAAAACATCAATTTAACTTGTTTGATCATGCATGAAAATAATACAGATGGATAGATTGGATTTTTCTGATCATTTTTCATATATAATTTGTCCAATTTGGAGTTACAGAATAAAAGTTATGAATTTTTGAAGTTTAATTAATATTCTGGAATTTCCTGATTAAATTTAAATCCAGAAATATAATTATTGCGCCAGCATGACGTCAGCATGACGTCAGTGGTCAACTGCGCTGGCTGAAGTCAAACCTGACGTGTGGGGGCCACACGTCAGTGACAGGGGGGGTTTAACAGGTTTAAATTAATCCTAATTAGTAATTAGTGGCGCTGGGGCCCACTGTCAATGTTAGGGGGGGTTGACTAACAGTAGTTAGCGCTAATCTAACCACCTGGCCGACAGGGCCCACGCGTCAGTGACCCTGGGGGGTCAAACCCCAGGTCGGACAAGTCAAACCCCACCGGCGACATGACGCCGGCGAGGTCCGAGACGGCGGCGATAGTGCTTTTTGCCATTCCGGCAACCAAATGGACGGCGGAAGGCATCTACGTGTTGCTGAGGTTGAGCCGCGACTATTGGTGGTGGTGGTTGGGCTCGGGGTGGCCGGAGTTGACGGCGGCGAGCTCGGCTGCGGCGGCCGGAGTTCGGGTGCGGTCGGAATCGGCGTTGCAGGGCGTTAGGGGAGGTGTTGGTGCGTGCTACGTGCTCCTAGTGAGATGTGGAGCACGATGGTGTGCTCGGTTGGGCGCTACGGCGACCGTGGCCACGACGGCGACATCACCGGCGGCGTGGAGCTCTCGGCCAAGGTGGGGCTAGGGCCTAGAGGTCGGGAGAGACCAGGGGAGAAGGGGGAAACGACTCGGGGGCTCACCGCGGTTGCAGTGGGCGTCGAAGCGGGCTCGGGGACGCGCTGGAGACGGCGAATCGACGACGACGGTGGTCGGAGCCCGAGGAGGGGAACGGCGACGTGGCGGCGATGCAGGGCTTCCGGGGAGCTGTGGAGCGGTGGGGAGGAAGAGGGAGTCGAGGCGGAGCTCCTGAGCTAGTCGGGGGAGCGAGGGGTGGCCGGGGACGACGGCTATGGCGAACGGCGGCGACGGTGGTGTTCGGCCGTGAGAGAGAGAGAGGGAGCAGCACGGGAGAGAGAGGGGGATAAGGCCAGGGGATCGGGGCGGCACCGAGAAGAAGCGCCGCGGCGTCGCGCTGGCAGGGGAGGCAGGCAGACGAGCTGGTGGCGTGGCGCTCCGGCCGTGCGCGCGCGCCGGCCACACGCCTGGCCGACTGGCGCCAGGAGGACGACGGCGGTGGTGGGCTGGGCTGGCTTGCTGGGCCGGCCAGCTGGCTGGGCCGCACAGGGAGGAGCCCAGGTAAGCTCCTCCTGTTATTTCTTTTTCTGTTTTCTAATTTCTGACATTTGTTTTGATTTAAATAATATATTAAATCATTTATTTAACTTATGCCAATTTTTGCAGGAGCTATATATATTAATCCAGAGCTCTTTTATAAATGGCATAATATTTGGACATATATTAATATATATAATTAATATATTTCCAATGCAAATATTTATGCATTAATTCCAAATGCCCAAAATAAATGTCCATGAGCCACTAAAATTATTGGTTTGATTTTTATCTCTGTCCAATATTTTCAGAGAGCAACATGAGCATTTTCTTGGATCCTTTTGGAGAAATTTTTATTTGGGTCATTTTCAAAATGATTCTGAGGGTTTCACAGATCCCCATTTCAAATTTCTGATGAAAGAGTAAACATGATGCAACACTCTAATGCATGACTAGCTAGGGTGTGACAACTCACCCCCACTCAAAAGAATCTCGTCCCGAGATTTGGGTTCCTCCAGGAAGAAGGCGGGATATTCAAGTCGAAGACGATCCTCCCTTTCCCAAGTTGCTTCATCCTCAGAATGTGCGACCATTGAACCTTGAGAAACTTGATATTATGATGTCGCGTGGTACGTTCGGCTTGATCGAGGATACGAATGGGGTACTCTCGATATGTAAGATTATCTTGGAGATCAAGCGTTTCGTGGTCCACTTCACGGATAGGATCCGAGAAGCAACGCCTGAGTTGAGAAACGTGGAAGACATCGTGGACTCTGGAGAGGTGCGGAGGTAGTTCCAATTGGTAGGCAACTTCTCCTCGTTTGGCGAGAATGCGAAAAGGTCCAATGTAACGAGGAGCCAATTTGCCTTTGATACCGAAACGATGGGTTCCCTTCAGAGGGGTGACCCGAAGATAAGCCTTCTCGTCAACCTCGAAAGTCATAGCCTTATGTTTTCGGTCATATTGACTCTTTTGACGAGATTGGGCTGTTTTCAACTTTTCACGAACGATACGAACTTGTTCTTCTGCTTCCTGAATCATATCCGGGCCAAAGAATTGTCTTTCCCCGGTCTCTGACCAATTAAGGGGTGTTCGACATCGTCGTCCATAGAGAACTTCAAAAGGGGCTTTACCCAAGCTAGATTGATAGCTGTTGTTGTAAGCGAATTCGGCAAATGGAAGGCACTTCTCCCAGTCCATTCCGAATGAGATAACAGAGGCTCGAAGCATGTCTTCTAGAATCTGATTGACGCGTTCCACTTGACCACTTGACTGAGGGTGGAAAGCGGTGCTAAAAGAGAGACGAGTTCCCATAGCATTTTGGAAACTTTCCCAAAATCGAGAGGTGAAAAGACTTCCTCGATCCGAGTTGATTTCCAAAGGAACACCATGGAGGGACACTATTCGGGAGATGTATAAGTCTGCCAGCTGACTAGCGGTTATACTCTCACGAACAGGTAAGAAATGGGCTACTTTGGAAAGACGATCGACCACGACGAAAATAGCATTATTCCCTCTCTTGGTCCTGGGAAAACCGGTAATGAAATCCATACCAATTTTATCCCATTTCCATTCAGGAATAGCTAGGGGTTGAAGGGTGCCAGCAGGCCGTTGGTGCTCTGCTTTTACACGACGACAGACGTCGCAATTCGCAATATACTGAGCAATTTCTCTCTTCATCCTAGTCCACCAGAACCTCTGGCGTAGGTCCTGATACATCTTAGTGCTACCGGGATGAATGGTGAGAGGAGATTCATGAGCTTCCTTAAGGATCAACTGCCGCAGATGCTGGTTCTTGGGAACCACTAGACGATTCTCAAAGTACACAACACCATGATCATTTGTGGAGAAACAACTAGCACCTCCGCTAGCAATGTTCTCTTTGATTTTAGATATTCCCTTATCTCGCTTTTGGGCAGCGATGATTTGATCCGTAAGAGTAGGTTTTGCTACCAAGGTGGAAAGAAAACCTTGAGGTACAATGTGAAGGTTAAGCTTCCGAAATTCCTCATGGAGAAGCGGTTGACTTTGTTGTAACATCAGGTTGTTACAATAAGATTTACGACTTAGCGCATCAGCCATGACGTTGGCTTTCCCTGGGGTGTAGGTTATTCCTAAGTCGAAGTCTGTGATCAATTCAACCCAACGTCTCTGCCTGAGATTCAAATCCGGTTGGGTGAAAATGTACTTCAGACTTTGGTGATCAGTGAATATTTCGCAACGATTACCGAGGAGGTAATGTCGCCAGGTCTTAAGTGCATAGACTACGGCTGCAAGCTCTAGATCATGGGTAGGATAGTTCTCCTCATGTGGGTGCAATTGCCGTGAAGCGTAAGCAATTACATGTCGATCTTGCATGAGAATGCAACCTAGTCCTTGTCGCGAGGCATCGCAGTAGATAACAAAGTCCTTGGAGAAGTCTGGCGGTACCAGCACGGGAGCAGAGGTCAGGCGTCTTTTCAGTTCCTGAAAGCTGTGCTCACATTGTGGAGTCCATTCGAACTTCTTATCTTTCTTGAGGAGTTCGGTTAGGGGTTTAGCAACTTTGGAGAAGTTTTCGACAAAGCGACGGCAATAGCTCGCTAAGCCCAGAAAACTCCGAACTTGCTTGACCGATTCAGGTGGAGTCCAATTGAGGACGGCTTGAACTCGCTCAGGGTTAACAGCAATACCTTTACCAGATATTACATGACCCAGATAGGTCACTTCTGACAACCAGAATTCACATTTCGAAAATTTGGCGTAAAGGCGATGCTCTCGAAGTTTCTTCAGCACTAGCCTTAGATGTTCGGCATGTTCTTCCTCGTTCTTGGAGTAGATGAGTATATCATCGAGATAAACTACGACGAATTTATCCAAATACTCCATGAAGATTGAGTTCATTAACCGAGAAAAAGTGGCTGGAGCGTTGGTTAAACCGATGGACATGACGGTGTACTCGTATTGGCCATAACGAGTAACAAAGGCCGTTTTAGGAATGTCCCCGTTTCTGATTTTGATTTGATGGTAGCCCAACCTCAAATCCATCTTGGAGAAGACTGAGGATCCAGCGAGCTGATCATACAGGTCGTTGATCCTGGGAAGTGGATATTTGTTCTTGATTGTGACCAAGTTGACAGGTCGGTAATCTACAAGCATCCGGTCCGTACCATCCTTCTTCTTGACGAATAGGACGGGGCAAGCCCACGGAGATGAGCTAGGTCGGATGAAACCCTTTTTCAAGGACTCATCGAGTTGTTTCTTAAGCTCGGCTAGTTCTAGGGGTGCCATCTTATAGGGTCTTCTAGCAATCGGAACGGTTCCGGGGATGAGGTCGATTACGAACTCAACATCCCTGTCAGGTGGAACACCTGGCAATTCCTCTGGAAAGACATCCGGGAAGTCACATACTACCGGAACGTCCTCAAGGTCTGGCAAAGGGCTGGCATTAAGAGAGTATAATTGTCGCTTGGCTATGCGGGTCAAGACATTGACTATCTTCCCCGAAGGATGGGTGAGTTGAACAGTCCTAGAGAAGCAATCAATTTTGGCATGATGAGCTGACATCCAGTCCATACCCAAAATGATATTAATATCTGAGAATTTAAGGGCTATCAACGATGCAAGGAAAACAAGTCTGTCGACTTGGATTTCATTTCCATAACTTACCCTAGAGGTCTGCCATCTAGACCCGGGAGTAGAAATTTCCATAGTGGATGGCATGTCACAGAATGCGACGTTATGCAAACGAGCATAATTCTCGGATATAAATGAATGAGAAGCTCCTGTATCGAAAAGAACAGATGCCGGGTGGCAGTTAACAAGAAGCGTACCGAGAACGACGTTGGGATCCTCTTGAGCTTCTTCGGCAGAGATACAGTTGACATGGCCACGTGAAGCGGTGACCGGCTTGGCGTGGAACACTTTCCCTGTCGGCTTGCCACGGCCAACAGCTTTAGCAGATTGATTGGGGTTGGTCTGGGGACACTCACGCATATAGTGACCAGACTCCCCACATTTGAAACAAGTCACGGAACTGGTACGTGGAGGAGCATTGTTAGATGGACCCCCATAGGGCTTGGCTGGAGCAGACTGTTGAATGGGGCGAGGCGCCTGGAAAGATGGCCTCGGTGTGAACCTGGGTGGCAGGGCGGTGTTGGGTACCCACACGCGGCGCTTCTGAGGACCCGCACCGGATGAGGAACCCATATCACGGCCATGCTTGCGTGTTGCGTCATAGTCAGTCTGACCCGTTTCAGCATTGATGGCTTTGTTGACAAGTTTCGAAAAAGATGTGCACTCATGCAGACGGAGGTCACGGCGAAGCTCAGGACTAAGGCCCTTACGGAACCTTGCTTGCTTCTTGGCGTCAGTAGAAACTTCCTCGGTTGCATATCGTGCGAGATTACCAAACTCCCTGCTATAGACATCCACAGAAAGTCGGCCTTGGGTGAAATTGCAGAATTCCTCACGTTTACGGTCCATGAGACCCTCCGGAATGTGATGTTCACGGAAAGCCTCGCTGAACTCAGCCCAAGTAGTGACATGGCCCGCTGGCCGCATAGCTCCATAATTCTCCCACCATAGACTGGCGGGGCCTTCAAGATGATATGCAGCAAAGGTGACCTTGTCAACCTCCGCTACCAGCGCGGAATGCAGTTTGTGAGAGATACTGCGAAGCCAGTCATCAGCGTCGAGAGGCTCGACGGAGTGGTGGAACGTGGGTGGATGCAATTTGATAAAATCACTGAGTGACACCACGTTAGCCCTCTGATGGTGTGCTGTATTCTGTTCAATACGCTCCAACAAACGGTTGGTCTCCCGCTTGTTTCTCTCAGCTTCCATCATAACCTCGGCTAGTGAAGGAGGATGAGGCAGATTTGTATCCCTGGCTTCACTGCCTTCGGCCTGCTCTTGAGGAGCAGGGTTAGTGCGCGTGTTGACCATCCTAGGTGAACAAGACAATGATTTAGTCAGGATGATAAATTTCCGACATAGGATACATAATGTAAGGAATAACTCGGAATGCAAGATGATCATCCGTATGACATGGTAGATACAGAAACTGCTTCTTTATTCCATCGTCATACACACCATACAGGGTTTAGTACAAGACCAAGCAAAGTACTAATACGGTGAAAAGAGGATTACATCTCATCGGAGGCATCCCAAGCTCCTATACATTATTTTTCTACACCTCCGGAAAGAGTACAAACTAGGTCATAACCCACGAGTCACGCGGGACGATAGACGACACAGCTAGTGCGAACTAGTGATACTATCACTAACTCAGACCGATCCGTAGTAGTCCTCGTAGAAGTCGCCTCCATAGCCTGGAAGTTCAACATGATCATCCGGAAACAGACGGTCTCGTGGAGCTTGTGGACCATAGGGGCTAGGATGAGGCCTTGGACCAATAGACGGTGGCCTGCGGGGACCGCGAGGTGGGGTGATGCCTCCTACATCACGCCAAACCATCACGTCCGGCAGAGCAGATCTCACAGGATAGAGATCGCGCATATCTGAATATCCAGCTTGCACCGCCGGTGCGAACCGAGTCAAAGTGGCCCAGTGGTCAGCACGGGTATTGAAGAGCTCTAACCTCAAGGCCCGATTTTCACGGTCCTTATCCTCGAGCATCTCAGCAGTGGTGCGAGTCCGTGAATCCTCCTGAGTGGGGTCAGCATAAATAGCCTGGAGATACCCTTGTGCTCCCGGAAGTGATCCTGGCATATACCGGAAATCAGAGTCCCGAAATAGACCAGATCTGACTCGCATAATGGTCATCATAGAGTAGGCGGCGTCCTGCACAGCCATCTCAATAGTAACCCCGAGTCCATAGGAGAAGTGAAGAGGCTCGGTGGATCCAGGATAAGATGGAAATATCCTGACAGTGCAGAGATACTGGCTTTGATTAAAATCTCGGAATTGCTCTTCGACCGTGTACTCGGGATACCAGCGGTATCCAGCCTCAGTCATTATCCTGACCAACTTGGCAGTATGGCCGGGTACATCTAGGCATCGAGTCAGGCGAACCACTTGATTGAGGTCGCGAGTGGCCATCTGAAAGCACAATCATAATGCAAAGGCATTAGAGTTTCTAGCAAAATTTCGGCAGCATAACAGCTGTAAATGCTCAAAAAGGATTTTGAGACATTTGACAAAGGATTTCGTACACACTCAACATCATCATACCAAGTTCTGAAACCATTTTAACAACATAATGTGGTAGTAGAACTGAACTAGGCTTGTATCCATCAACTTATAAGGTACTACTGATTGGTAACACGTGATCCTGATAGAGAGAACGGATCCTAATTCCTTAACCCCCGGTGGAAGAATGGACTGACTCAGATCAGAATGTCATAAGATATAAGGAGTAAAAAGAGCCTTACGTTCCAACCCACAAACAATTCCCCTACATATAACTAAAGAATTTCTAGACTCAACATCGACCAGTTTGGCTTGGAGAACCTACAGGCAGTCCGGCTCTGATACCAACGCTGTCAGGACCCCGACTCGATGTCACATCGATCTAGCTGGTAACACCTCATATCACTTTGCGGCCTCACGCACGGTATCCCCACGGGTGTCGTCTTACCTTTTCCCGGGACCGTTTGCGCCTTTTGGCTCACGTATATGATAGTGTCGCTAGCATCCATATGATAAAGAGCCCGGGCTGACATGACTAGTCGTAAACCCAAAGTGGCACAGACTTACAGGGACAGGCATCCATGACCCAGCTTCGAACGTGTCGGTCATCAGCAAGTGGGTCCGGGCTGTAGCACTGGGCTAGCAGGACTCCGGTAAACCGGGCTGTAGCGGGCTAACAGGACTCCGGTACTCAAAGCGTGACATTTCCCCGAAGGGACAGACACAGGAACGAAGAAGGACACATGCCGGCCAGCCTAAGTGTTCCAGAGCAGTAGCAACCTACCATGGCTCAGTGGTAACACTAGGAGACATTTCCCGGTAAGAGAGGCTACTAAAGATAAACAACTAGATAGTCAGATCCCACACATACCAAGCATTTCAATCATACACACAATATGCTCGATATGTGCAAATACAACGAAGCATCACAACATGACTCTAAGACACAAGTACTTTATTTAAGGCTCAGGGAGCCATACATAACACACACAAAGGTACGGGCCTCTCGACCCCACATACAAGTCATACAGTCATACAAACCAGCAGCGGAAGTAACTTGTCTGAGTACAGACAACTAGTAAAATAAAAGAGGCTTGGAAAGCCTAACTATACTACGTGGTCCTTCACAAGCTCAGGGTCACCACCTGGGTCTTTAGCCTACTCGTTGATGTCAACGTCTACATAGAACCCATCAGAAGGGGTTGCAGCGTCTTCTGTAAAAATGTAGATTATAGCAACATGAGTACAAAGGTACTCAGCAAGACTTACATCAGATCCTACATACATGCATAGTATCAAGAAGGGTTGGTGGAGTTATTGCAGCAAGCCAGCTTTGACTCTTGGCTAGACTATCCTACGGTACTCCAACTTAAAATGGTTTAGCGCACACGAGTCCACTACTCACCACTTCAATACACTACCGAGGATCCACCTCCGTCTTCCTACGGAAGAGCCATCCTCGGCACTCACACTTATCTTGAGGCTTTTAGTAGTTTCCATTTACTTGTCTATGAACTGTATAGGCAACCAAGTAGTCCTTTACCGCGGACGCGGCTATTCGAATAGATCATGATAACCCTGCAGGGGTGTACTTCTTCCACCACTTAGCGTCTGCACACGACATGTGCTCGGCAGACTTCAAGCGAAAGCCGACGTGGGTGTAGACCACGACCTACCTAAACACTTAAGCCTCTAGTCCAGGTTTATCGCCTATTCAGGTTCCATCCGCAGGGAGTCCGGCCGAGGTTTCCCATACGGCCCCGAACGATGTGAACAGGGTTCCCGAGATACCTAACGGGTATTCGGTACACCCGGCCACGTACCTACGGCATCACAGCCCACCCCTACGGTCAGCGCTGTCCACGGCCTCCAGTAGGCTACAAACACCAGAAACTACTTGCAACTCCTGGACAGAGAGCTAGGGTGAATAAGAAGTCGAGCGGGGTCATATTTCAGGGCCCAATGCATGGTAGTAGCTGTATCTTAAATCACACATACAGATCTCAGTGCTTAAGGTCGGCTTCAATGAAACAACCCACCATGTACTCCTACATGGCCTCTCATCGATACCTTTACCAAAACGTGTTCACCACACCACTCCCATTACCGACATAATCATTTCACTCTAGCCCATCACCCAGATGAACCAGACCTGACACGACTCTAAGCATAGCAGGCATAGCAAGGTAGGAACAACACATACATATGGCTCAATCAACTCCTACACATGCTAGTGGGTTTCATCTAGTTACTGTGGCAATGACAGGTCATGCAGAGGAAATGGGTTCAACTACTGTAGCACACAGCAGTTTGAATCGCGTTGTCTTAATGCAGTAAAAGGGAGCAGGAGCGAGAACATGGGATTGTATCGATACGATCAAATGGTTGGTTGCTTGCCTGATGGTTCGATGCACGGATATGGTTCTTCGTTAGGGTAATCACGGTACTCCTCGGAGGCAGAACCTGTCGCAAGGAACACCGATATACAACCATCACCAAACAATGTGCAACAATATGATGCATGCATGAGACATGGCAATATGAGTGTGTTGGGATAATGCAGCTAAAACCAGAAGGGTTTGAACAAATTTGAATCAAAGATTCAAATTTCAAATTCAAATATGGCCTTTAAAAGTGCTTTTCCTTGTTCTGCTTAAAACATCAATTTAACTTGTTTGATCATGCATGAAAATAGTACAGATGGATAGATTGGATTTTTCTGATCATTTTTCATATATAATTTGTCCAATTTGGAGTTACAGAATAAAAGTTATGAATTTTTGAAGTTTAATTAATATTCTGGAATTTCCTGATTAAATTTAAATCCAGAAATATAATTATTGCGCCAGCATGACGTCAGCATGACGTCAGTGGTCAACTGCGCTGGCTGAAGTCAAACCTGACGTGTGGGGGCCACACGTCAGTGACAGGGGGGGTTTAACAGGTTTAAATTAATCCTAATTAGTAATTAGTGGCGCTGGGGCCCACTGTCAGTGTCAGGGGGGGTTGACTAACAGTAGTTAGCGCTAATCTAACCACCTGGCCGACAGGGCCCACGCGTCAGTGACCCTGGGGGGTCAAACCCCAGGTCGGACAAGTCAAACCCCACCGGCGACATGACGCCGGCGAGGTCCGAGACGGCGGCGATAGTGCTTTTTGCCATTCCGGCAACCAAATGGACGGCGGAAGGCATCTACGTGTTGCTGAGGTTGAGCCGCGACTATTGGTGGTGGTGGTTGGGCTCGGGGTGGCCGGAGTTGACGGCGGCGAGCTCGGCTGCGGCGGCCGGAGTTCGGGTGCGGTCGGAATCGGCGTTGCAGGGCGTTAGGGGAGGTGTTGGTGCGTGCTACGTGCTCCTAGTGAGATGTGGAGCACGATGGTGTGCTCGGTTGGGCGCTACGGCGACCGTGGCCACGACGGCGACATCGCCGGCGGCGTGGAGCTCTCGGCCAAGGTGGGGCTAGGGCCTAGAGGTCGGGAGAGACCAGGGGAGAAGGGGGAAACGACTCGGGGGCTCACCGCGGTTGCAGTGGGCGTCGAAGCGGGCTCGGGGACGCGCTGGAGACGGCGAATCGACGACGACGGTGGTCGGAGCCCGAGGAGGGGAACGGCGATGTGGCGGCGATGCAGGGCTTCCGGGGAGCTGTGGAGCGGTGGGGAGGAAGAGGGAGTCGAGGCGGAGCTCCTGAGCTAGTCGGGGGAGCGAGGGGTGGCCGGGGACGACGGCTATGGCGAACGGCGGCGACGGTGGTGTTCGGCCGTGAGAGAGAGAGGGAGCAGCACGGGAGAGAGAGGGGGATAAGGCCAGGGGATCGGGGCGGCACCGAGAAGAAGCGCCGCGGCGTCGCGCTGGCGGGGGAGGCAGGCAGACGAGCTGGTGGCGTGGCGCTCCAGCCGTGCGCGCGCGCCGGCCACACGCCTGGCCGACTGGCGCCAGGAGGACGACGACGGTGGTGGGCTGGGCTGGCTTGCTGGGCCGGCCAGCTGGCTGGGCCGGCCAGCTGGCTGGGCCGCACAGGGAGGAGCCCAGGTAAGCTCCTCCTGTTATTTCTTTTTCTGTTTTCTAATTTCTGACATTTGTTTTGATTTAAATAATATATTAAATCATTTATTTAACTTATGCCAATTTTTGCAGGAGCTATATATATTAATCCAGAGCTCTTTTATAAATGGCATAATATTTGGACATATATTAATATATATAATTAATATATTTCCAATGCAAATATTTATGCATTAATTCCAAATGCCCAAAATAAATGTCCATGAGCCACTAAAATTATTGGTTTGATTTTTATCTCTGTCCAATATTTTCAGAGAGCAACATGAGCATTTTCTTGGATCCTTTTGGAGAAATTTTTATTTGGGTCATTTTCAAAATGATTCTGAGGGTTTCACAGATCCCCATTTCAAATTTCTGATGAAAGAGTAAACATGATGCAACACTCTAATGCATGACTAGCTAGGGTGTGACACTTTCCAACAAACTTGGTTTCGTTGAATTCGGAGTCTGTTTGTAGAAGTTGTGGCTGTTTTGGTAAAGGCTGCAGCAATACTACCGCGACTAGAGCGGATGTAATTTTTTACTACCGCTCCAGAGCAGTACTACCGTGGTTCCTGAGCGCTATTACCACTCCAGAGCTGTACTACCGCGGCTCCTGAGCGGTAGTACCGCTCTGGACCAAAATCTCGTGTTTTGCTCAGTGGAGGTAGGCACAGAAGTATTTTTTAGTACCGCTCGCAAGCAGTAGTACCGCTACCATTTGTGGTAGTACCGTGAGCATGAGCGGTAGTACCGCTCTGGCGGTTCTACTAGACTTTTGCCTCCTCACTGTTGTTTTTCAAAGGGGTACTACCACCCTAGCTGTAGTACTGCTCTGTGCGGGCTGTGAGCATAATGGTTGGATTTTCCCCACCTATAAAAGGGGGTCTTCTTCCCCATTGAACCTTATCTCTTAAGCTCGTGTTCTTCCCCCATTGTTGACATTCTTTGAGTTTGATAACTCTCAATCCCTCCAATGTTTCTTGCTAGTTCTTGAGGGAAAAGAGAGAGGAGATCTAGATCCACGTTTCCACTAATCACTTTCTCCTCTAAGTAAGGGGAACCCCTTGGATCTAGATCTTGGAGTTCTTCGTGTTCTTCTTTCGTTCTTCCTCTCATTTTCCTCCCTAGCATTAGTTGCTTTGGTGGTGTCGGTGTCAAAACCGGCGGATCTCGGGTAGGGGGTCCCGAACTATGCGTCTAGGCGGATGGTAACAGGAGACAAGGGACACGATGTTTTACCCAGGTTCGGGCCCTCTTGATGGAGGTAAAACCCTACGTCCTGCTTGATTAATATTGATGATGTGTGTTACAAGAGTGGATCTACCACGAGATCAAGGAGGCTAAACCCTAGAAGCTAGCCTATGGTATGATTGTTGTTCGTCCTACAGACTAAAGCCATCCGGTTTATATAGACACCGGAGAGGGCTAGGGTTACACAGAGTCGGTTACAATGGTAGGAGATCTACATATCCGTATCGCCAAGCTTGCCTTCCACGCCAAGGAAAGTCCCATCCGGACATGGGACGAAGTCTTCAATCTTGTATCTTCATAGTCTTGGAGTCCGGCCAATGATGATAGTTCGGCTATCCGGACACCCCCTAGTCCAGGACTCCCTCAGTAGCCCCTGAACTAGGCTTCAATGACGATGAGTCCGGCGCGCATATTATCTTCGGCATTGCAAGGCGGGTTCCTCCTCCGAATAATTTATGGAAGATTGTGAACACCAGGATAGTGTCTGGCTCTGCAAAATGAATTCCACGTACCACCGTAGAGAAAATAATATTTACACAATTTCAATCTACTGACGTATTTGGTGGCGTGACGTCACACCACTACCAAGACTTTACTCGAATCGTTTTTATTGTACCACCTCAGCGCGTTTAGCGAAGCGGTTTCCTTGGCACGTCTTGTCGAAGCAGAGATCGTGTTCCCCTTATTCCGGGATTCTCATAAATACGGACGTGGGTAACCCAACCGCGCCCGTTGCCACGCCCCCTCCATCGAAGGCGGGTTCCAAACGGTCATGGGGACGGCTCTCGGTATTCTTCCTCTTTATATTGAGACCAAGGCCCGTTCTTTTTCTTCAATCCTCAATCGAATCCGCCCCTCGCCCCGAGTTCCAACACCCAGGGCTCCAGATTCGGGTACCTTCAACCTTTGACAATGTCCGGCTCCGACCTACGAGGCCGGTGGATGCCCTCCTCCGTCATGGAAGAAGACGTGCTAAAGCTGAGAGACGCCAGGTACTTGACCTACGAGATTTCGCATAGGTTGCCTGCCCAAGGGCAAGTTATTCCTACTCCCGAGCCCGGCGAGAGCGTCGTGTTTGTGTCTCACCTCCGTCGGGGTTTAGGCTTCCCGATGGATCCCTTCGTGAGGGGGCTCAAAACTTTCAACGTGGAGCCGAAGATGATTGAGGGGCGTCAGGCAGAGTGCGGCGGGGCGGTTATAAGCAAGAGGGCCGATGCTCCATGGCCCGAGGGCTCTTTTCAGGAGGAGCTCGGCTGGTGGCAACAGGAGTGGTTCTATATCACCGCTCCCAGGGGCAGCAAGCAAAAGCCGCCGCCCATCTTCCGCTCGGGCCCTCCACAACGGCTGACGTCATGGGTCAACAAGGGGCTTAACTGGGGGCCGTCCAAAGATGTACCCCTGTTGCAGGACCGGATTCGAGGCCTCCAAGAAAGGGAGATTAATCTGGTCGTAGGGGCACAGGTTATGCTGATCCGACACCTTATGCCCTGCAAATGTCGCCCCCTCCGCCTGTGGGAATTTAATCCGGAGGGGCCACGAGCTCTCCAACACTTCATGGGTTTGACACCCGTGGAGATGTACAAATTGTTCTTCGGATCGCAAGAGATGCGTCCGGACTTGACCGAGGACGCTGGCCTAAGCTGCAATCGCCCGGATACTCAAGTGAGTAGCCCCGTGTCCGGACATATTGTGCATTTATTTATCATAGGTTTGCCTTTTAACCAGCTATCCCTTGGACAGGAGTGGATAGCGCAAGCAAAACTGATACGGTGTCCGCCCCCCCTCCCTGAGACCATGCCGGATCCCGTGTTAGTCAAAATGTTGGAGGTTGCGCCTTCGGAGGAGAGCGAAGGGGGGCACAGGGAAACCACCTCCTCTGCCAAGGAGGCCTTCAATAACGGGGAAATCGAGAATCCCTCCTTCCAGGGAGAGAAGAGGACCGCTTCCGAAGACCCGGAGGCCCAGGCCTCAAAGCGGGGAAGGAAATCTGCGCCGGAAGGTCCTGCACCGGGAAGAGCCCCGGCCGCACAGTCTCCCCATAGGAATCAGCCCTCCAGCGAGCCGTAAATAAAAAAAGGGGGAATTTAGTAATAGGGAACACCCCTATATTATTTCCAAAGGTAACCGAAGTTTTCACCTTGTAGTTCGGATCTCAGCCCATCTCAGCAGAGCTCATCTTCAGGGGACCTTCGTCCGAAGATGATGGAGAGCGAGACGCCTCCATCTGCCGCCCCGTCGGGCGGGGCGGACGACCCTGAGGTGTCGTCATAGAGGGTCTCCCCGAGTCCGGCGGGGCCGGAGAGACCGGCACCCATTGGAGTACGGCCGGTGGAGCTGCAGTATTTGCTCAAGAGGGCGTCTATCTCAGAAGATCACCGCACATTAATGAGTACGGTGATTGAAAGGATCTCATCCGCCGAGAGCGGGTTGTATGAGGCCGTCGGAAGCTTGCTGACGGGGTTTGAGGTACGCAAAAAATGACAGACCTTTTGACAGTTTTGCACATGAAGTGCGCCCTGTATAGATAGTAGCCCCTGAGACTTGGTATGCTGTCGAAAGCGATAGCGTGCCAAGGATCATAATCTCAGTTATAGAATGTCGCCTTTCCTATGCAGGTGGCGAAATGTTCGGTGGCCAGCCGGACTGGTGGAGTTGCCGAACTGAAGAGCCAACTCGATGTTGCGGATGCGGACATCACACTGGTCAATAAACGACTTAACGAGTCGCAAGGTAGGTGGTTGCTTCGCGGTTTCCTAGTAAGGGAGCTGGTGCCCGTTCCTTACAATTTGTATGCTTGATGCAGATGGCACCGCTGCTGTGGAAGACCTTCGAGCAGAGCTTGCTCGAGCCAAGGATCAAGCCCGGATAAGTGATGCGGCTGCCTCGAAGGCAGCAGAAGAGCTAAAAGCCGAAAAGGCTGCTCACTGCCAAAGCAGGGAAGAGTTGGCCGGAATGGCCTTGAAATTAAAAGATGCTACCGACCGCTGTGAGGTTCTTGAAGGAGAACGCCGAGTGGAGCAAGATGTTGGAAATATGCCCTAGAGGCAATAATAAAAGTATTATTATATTTCCTTGTTCATGATAATTGTCTTTTATTCATGCTATAACTGTATTATCCGGAAAGCGTAATACACGTGTGAATACATAGACCACAATATGTCCCTAGTGAGCCTCTAGTTGACCAGCTCGTTGTGATCAACAGATAGTCATGGTTTCCTGGCTATGGACATTGGATGTCGTTGATAACGGGATCACATCATTAGGAGAATGATGTGATGGACAAGACCCAATCCTAAGCCTAGCACAAAGATCGTGTAGTTCGTTTGCTAGAGCTTTGCCAATGTCAAGTATCTCTTCCTTTGACCATGAGAGCGTGTAACTCCTGGATACCGTAGGAGTGCTTTGGGTGTATCAAACGTCACAACGTAACTGGGTGACTATAAAGGTGCACTATAGGTATCTCCGAAAGTATCTATTGTTTTATGCGGATCGAGACTGGGATTTGTCACTCCGTGTAAACGGAGAGGTATCTCTGGGCCCACTCGGTAGGACATCATCATATGCGCAATGTGACCAAGAAGTTGATCACGGGATGATGTGTTACAGAACGAGTAAAGTGACTTGCCGGTAACGAGATTGAACAAGGTATTGGATACCGACGATCGAATCTCGGGCAAGTAACATACCGCTAGACAAAGGGAATTGTATACGGGATCGACTGAGTCCTTGACATCGTGGTTCATCCGATGAGATCATCGTGGAACATGTGGGAGCCAACATGGGTATCCAGATCCCGCTGTTGGTTATTGACCAGAGAACGTCTCGGTCATGTCTACATGTCTCCCGAACCCGTAGGGTCTACACACTTAAGGTTCGATGACGCTAGGGTTATAAAGGAATTTTGTATGTGGTTACCGAATGTTGTTCGGAGTCCCGGATGAGATCCCGGACGTCACGAGGAGTTCCGGAATGGTCCGGAGGTAAAGATTTATATATGGGAAGTCCTATTTTGGCCACCGGAAAATGTTCAGGTTTTTTCGGTATTGTACCGGGGAGGTTCTAGAAGGTTCCGGAGTGGGGCCCACCTGCATGGGGGGACCCACATGGACGTGGGTAGTGGGGGCAAGGCCCCACACCCCTGGTCAAGGTGCACCAAGATCCCCCCTTAGAAGGAATAAGATCATATCCCGAAGGGATAAGATCAAGATCCCTAAAAGGGGGGGATAACAATCGGTGGGGAAGGAAATAGTGAGATTTCTTTCCTCCCACCTTGGCCAACGCCCCAATGGACTTGGAGGGCAAGAAACCAGCCCCTCCACCCCTATATATAGTGGGGAGGCACATGGGAGCTATACACGAAGTTCTGGCGCAGCCCTCCCCCTCTCCCAAGTACTCCTCTTCTCCCGTGGTGCTTGGCGAAGCCCTGCAGGATTGCCACGCTCCTCCACCACCACCACGCCGTTGTGCTGCTGCTGGATGGAGTCTTCCTCAACCTCTCCCTCTCTCCTTGCTGGATCTAGGCGTGGGATACGTCACCGGGCTGTACGTGTGTTGAACGCGGAGGTGTCGTGCGTTCGGCACTTGATCATCGTGATTTGAATCACGACGAGTACGACTTCATCAACCCCGTTCACTTGAACGCTTCCACTTAGCGATCTACAAGGGTATGTAGATGCACTCTCTTTCTACTTGTTGCTGGTCTCTCCATAGATAGATCTTGGTGACACGTAGGAAAATTTTGAATTTCTGCTACGTTCCCCAACAGTGGCATCATGAGCTAGGTCTATTGCGTAGATTCTTTGCACGAGTACAACACAAAGTAGTTGTGGGTGTTGATGTTGTTCAATATGCTTACCGTTACTAGTCCAATCTTGTTTCGACGATATTGTGGGATGAAGCGGCCCGGACCGACCTTACACGTACTCTTACGTGAGACAGGTTCCACCGATTGACATGCACTTGGTGCATAAGGTGGCTAGCGGGTGCCAGTCTCTCCCACTTTAGTCGGAACGGATTCGATGAAAAGGGTCCTTATGAAGGGTAAATAGCAATTGGCATATCACGTTGTGGTCTTGCGTAGGTAAGAAACATTCTTGCTAGAAACCCATAGCAGCCACGTAAAACATGCAACAACAATTAGAGGACGTCTAACTTGTTTTTGCAGGGTATGCTATGTGATGTGATATGGCCAAGAAGAATGTGATGAATGATATGTGATGTATGAGATTGATCATGTTCTTGTAATAGGATTCACGACTTGCATGTCGATGAGTATGACAACCGGCAGGAGCCATAGGAGTTGTCTTTATTTATTATATGACCTGCGTGTCATTGAAGAACGCCATGTAAACTACTTTACTTTATTGCTAAACGCGTTAGTCATAGAAGTAGAAGTAGTCGTTGGCGTGACAACTTCATGAAGACACGATGATGGAGATCATGATGATGGAGATCATGGTGTCGTGCCGGTGACGATGATGATCATGGAGCCCCGAAGATGAAGATCAAAAGGAGCAAAATGATATTGGCCATATCATGTCACTATTTGATTGCATGTGATGTTTATCATGTTTATGCATCTTGTTTGCTTAGGACGACGGTAGTAAATAAGATGATCCCTTACAAAATTTCAAGAAGTGTTCTCCCCTAACTGTGCACCGTTGCTACAGTTCATCGCTTCTAAGCACCACGTGATGATCGGGTGTGATGGATTCTTACGTTCACATACAACGGGTGTAAGACAGTTTTACACAGCGAAAACACTTAGGGTTAACTTGACGAGCCTAGCATGTGCAGACATGGCCTCGGAACACGGAGACCGAAAGGTCGAGCATGAGTCGTATGGTAGATACGATCAACATGAAGATGTTCACCGATGATGACTAGTCCGTCTCACGTGATGATCGGACACGGCCTAGTTGACTCGGATCATGTGATCACTTAGATGACCAGAGGGATGTCTATCTAAGTGGGAGTTCATAAGATGAACTTAATTATCCTGAACATAGTCAAAAGACCTTTTGCAAATTATGTCGTAAGCTCGCGCTTTAGTTCCACTGTTTAGATATGTTCCTAGAGAAAATATAGTTGAAAGTTGATAGTAGCGATTATGCGATCAGTAGAAAGCTTATGTCCTTAATGCACCGCTCAGTGTGCTGAACCCCAATGTCGTTTGTCGATGTTGCGAACATCGGACATACACGTTTTGATAACTACGTGATAGTTCAATTAAATGGTTTAAGTAGAGGCATCAAAGACATTTTCGAAACATCGCGGAACATATGAGATGTTTCGAGGGCTGAAATTGGGATTTCAGGCTCGTGCCCACGTCAAGAGGTATAAGACCTCCGACGATTTTTCTTAGCCTGCAAACTAAGGGAGAAAAGCTCAATCGTTGAGTTTGTGCTCAGATTGTCTGAGCACAACAATCACTTGAATCGAGTGGGAGTTGATCCTCCAGATGAGATAGTGATGTTTCCCCAAAGTCATTGCCACCAAGCTGCTAGAGCTTCGTGATTAACTATAACATATCAGGGATAGATATGATGATCCTTGAAATATTCATGATGTTTGACACCGCGAAAGTAGAAATCAAGAAGGAGCATCAATTGTTGATGGTTGGTGAAACCACTAGTTTCAAGAAGGGCAAGGGAACAAAGGGATACTTCATGAAACGGCAATTCAGCTGCTGCTCTAGTGAAGAAACCCAAGGTTGAACCCAAACCCGAGACTAAGTGCTTCTGTAATAAGGGGAACAAACACTGGAGCAGCATTACCCTAGATACTTGGTAGATGAGAAGGCTGGCAAGGTCGATAGAAGTATATTGGATATACATTATGTTAATGTGTACTTTACTAGTACTCCTAGTAGCACCAGGGTATTGGATACCGGTTCGGTTGCTAAGTGTTAGTAACACGAAATAAAAGCTATGGAATAAACGGAGACTAGCTAAAGGTGAGCTGACGATATATGTTGGAAGTGTTTCCAAGGTTGATATGATCAAGCATCGCACGCTCCCTCTACCCCCGAGATTGGTGTTTGCGTTGAGCATAGACATGATTGGATTATGTCTATCGCAATACGGTTATTCATTTAAGGAGAATAATGGTTACTCTATTTTTGAATAATACCTTCAATGGTCTTGCACCTAAAGGAATGGTTTATTGAATCTCGGTCGTAGTGATACACATTTTCATGCCAAAAGATATAAGATAGTAATGATAGTACCACTTACTTGTGGCACTGCCATGTAAGTCACAATGGTATAAAACGCATGAAGAAGCTCCATGTTGATGGATCTTTGGACTCACTCGTTTTTGAAAAGTTTGAGACATGCAAACCATGTCTATTGGTGTATATGCATGAAGAAACTCCATGCAAATGGATCGTTCGCACTCACTTGATTTTGAATCACTTGAGATATGCAAATCATACCACATGGGCAAGATGACTGAAAAGCCTCATTTTTAGTAAGATGGAACAAGATAGCAACTTGTTGGAAGTAACACATTTTGATGTGTGCAGTCGAATGAGTGCTGAGGCATGCAGTGAATATCATTATGTTCTTACTTCACAGATGATTCGAGTAAATGTTGAGTATATTTACTTGATGAAACACAAGTCTGAATTATTGAATGGTTCAAGTAATTTCAGAGTGAAGTAGCAGATCATTGTGACAAGAGGATAAAATGTCTATGCTATGATCATAGAGATGAATATCTGAGTTACGAGTTTTGGCGCACGATTAAGACATTGTGGAAACTGTTTCGCAATTAATACCGCTTGGAACACCATAATGTGATGGTGTGTCCGAACATCATAGTTGCACCCTATTGGATATGGTGCGTACCATGATGTCTCTTATCGAATTACCACTATCGTTCATGGGTTAGGCATTAGAGACAACCACATTCACTTTAAATAGGGCACCAGTAATTCCGTTGAGATGACACCGTATGAATTATGGTTTAGAGAAACCTAAGTTGTCGTTTCTTAAAGGTTTGGGGCTGCGATGCTTATGTGAATTTTTTTCCAGGATTGATAAGCTCGAACCCAAAGCGGATAAAATGCATCTTCATAGGACACCCAAAACAGTTGGGTATACCTCCTAATCAGATCCGAAAGCAATATGGATTGTTTCTTGAATCAGGTCCTTTCTCGAGAAAAGGTTTATCTCGAAAAGTTGAGTGGGAGGATGGTGGAGACTTGATATGGTTATTGAACCATCACTTCAACCAGTGTGTATCAAGGCACAGGAAGTTGTTCCCGTGGCACCTACACCAATTGAAGTAGAAGCTTATGATAGTGATCATGAAGTTTCGGATCAAGTCACTGCCGTACCTCATAGGGTGACAAGGATACGTACTACTTCAGAGTGGTACAGTAATCCTGTCTTGAAGGTCATGTTGCTAGACAACAATGAACCTATGAGCTATGGAGAAGTGATGGTGGGCCCAAATTCCGACAAATGGTTAGAAGCCATGAAATCTGAGATAGGATCCATGTATCAGAACAAAGCATGGACTTTGGTGGACTTGCCCAAAGATCGGCAAGCCATTGAGATAAATGGATCTTTAAGAAGAAGATGGACGTGGATGGTAATGTCACCATCTATGAAGCTCAATTTGTGGCGAAGAGTTTTTCACAAGTTCAAGGAGTTGACTGCGATGAGATTTTCTCATCCGTAGCGATGCTTAAGTCCGTCGGATTCATGTTAGCATTAGCTGCATTTATGAAATCTGGCAGATGGATGACAAAACGAGTTTCCTTACCAGTCTTCATATGGAAAGGTTGTATGTGATACAAATCAGAAAGTTTTTGTCGATCCTAAGGATGCTAAAAGGTATGCTAGCTCCAGCGATCCTTCCATGGACTGGAGTAAGCATCTCGGAGTTGGAATGTGCGCTTTGATAAGATGATCAAAGATTTTGGGTTTATACAAAGTTTATGAGAAACTTGTATTTCCAAAGAAGTGAGTGGGAGCACTATAGAATTTCTGATGAGTATATGTTGTTGACATATTGATGATCAGAAATGATGTAGAATTTCTAGAAAGCATATAGGGTTATTTGAAAACTGTTTTTCAATGGAAAACCTGGATTAGGCTACTTGAACAATAAGCATCAAGATCTATAAGATAGATCAAAATGCTTAATAGTACTTTCAAATGAGCACGTACCTTGACATGATCTTGAAGGTGTTCAAGATGGATCAGTCAAAGAAGGAATTCTTGCCTGAGATGTAAGGTATGAAGTTAAGACTTAAAATCTCGACCACGGCAGAATAGAGAGAAAGGACGAAGGTCGTCCCCTATGCTTTTATCATAGGCTCTCTACAGTATGCTATGCTGTGTACCGCACCTGTAGTGTGCCTTGCCATGAGTCAGTCAAGGGGTACAAGAGTGATCCAAGAATGGATCACAGGACAGCGGTCAAAGTTATCCTTAGTAACTAGTGGACTAAGGAATTTTCTCGATTATGGAGGTGATAAAGAGTTCGACGTAAAGAGTTATGTCAATGCAAGCTTAACACCTATCCGGATAGCTCTGAGTAGAAATACTGGATACGTATAATGGAGCAACTTTTAGTATAGCTCCAAGTAGAACAGTTATTTGGAATAGCTCCAAATAGAGCGTGGTAGCTACATCTAGGAGATGACATAGAGATTTGTAAAGCACACACGGATCTAAAAGGTTCAGACCCGTTGACTATAACCTCTCTCACAAGCATAACATGATCAAACCCAAAACTCATCGAGTGTTAATCACATGGTAAATGTGAACTAGATTATTGACTCTAGTAAACTCTTTGGGTGTAAGTCACATGGGGATGTGACCTTGAGTGTTAATCACATATCGATGTGAACTAGATTATTGACTCTAGTGCAAGTGGGAGACTGTTGGAAATATGCCCTAGAGGCAATAATAAAAGTATTATTATATTTCCTTGTTCATGATAATTGTCTTTTATTCATGCTATAACTGTATTATTCGGAAATCGTAATACACGTGTGAATACATAGACCACAATATGTCCCTAGTGAGCCTCTAGTTGACTAGATCGTTGTGATCAACAGATAGTCATGGTTTCCTGGCTATGGACATTGGATGTCGTTGATAACGGGATCACATCATTAGGAGAATGATGTGATGGACAAGACCCAATCCTAAGCCTAGCACAAAGATCGTGTAGTTCGTTTGCTAGAGCTTTGCCAATGTCAAGTATCTCTTCCTTTGACCATGAGAGCGTGTAACTCCTGGATACCGTAGGAGTGCTTTGGGTGTATCAAACGTCACAACGTAACTGGGTGACTATAAAGGTGCAGTACAGGTATCTCCGAAAGTATCTATTGTTTTATGCGGATCGAGACTGGGATTTGTCACTCCGTGTAAACGGAGAGGTATCTTTGGGCCCACTCGGTAGGACATCATCATATGCGCAATGTGACCAAGGAGTTGATCACGGGATGATGTGTTACAGAACGAGTAAAGTGACTTGCCGGTAACGAGATTGAACAAGGTATTGGATACCGACGATCGAATCTCGGGCAAGTAACATACCGCTAGACAAAGGGAATTGTATACGGGATCGACTGAGTCCTTGACATCGTGGTTCATCCGATGAGATGATCGTGGAACATGTGGGAGCCAACATGGGTATCCAGATCCCGCTGTTGGTTATTGACCGGAGAACGTCTCGGTCATGTCTACATGTCTCCCGAACCCGTAGGGTCTACACACTTAAGGTTCGATGACGCTAGGGTTATAAAGGAAGTTTGTATGTGGTTACCGAATGTTGTTCGGAGTCCCGGATGAGATCCCGAACGTCACGAGGAGTTCCGGAATGGTCCGGAGGTAAAGATTTATATATGGGAAGTCCTATTTTGGCCACCGGAAAATGTTCAGGTTTTTTCGGTATTGTACCGGGAAGGTTCTAGAAGGTTCCAGAGTGGGGCCCACCTGCATGGGGGGACCCACATGGACGTGGGTAGTGGGGGCAAGGCCCCACACCCCTGGTCAAGGCGCACCAAGATCCCCCCTTAGAAGGAATAAGATCATATCCCGAAGGGATAAGATCAAGATCCCTAAAAAGGGGGGATAACAATCGGTGGGGAAGGAAACAGTGAGATTTCTTTCCTCCCACCTTGGCCAACGCCCCAATGGACTTGGAGGGCAAGAAACCAGCCCCTCCACCCCTATATATAGTGGGGAGGCGCATGGGAGCTATACACGAAGTTCTGGCGCAGCCCTCCCCCTCTCCCAAGTACTCCTCTTCTCCCGTGGTGCTTGGCGAAGCCCTGCAGGATTGCCACGCTCCTCCACCACCACCATGCCATTGTGCTGCTGCTGGATGGAGTCTTCCTCAACCTCTCCCTCTCTCCTTGCTGGATCAAGGCGTGGGATACGTCACCGGGCTGTACGTGCGTTGAACGCGGAGGTGCCGTGCGTTCGGCACTTGATCATAGGTGATTTGAATCACGACGAGTACGACTTCATCAACCCCGTTCACTTGAACGCTTCCGCTTAGCGATCTACAAGGGTATGTAGATGCACTCTCTTTCTACTTGTTGCTGGTCTCTCCATAGATAGATCTTGGTGACACGTAGGAAAATTTTGAATTTCTGCTACGTTCCCCAACACAAGAGGGCCTGAAGAAGGCCGCCGCCGAAGTCAAGGATGCCTGGAGTGAAATGCGGGCTATGAAGGAGGAACTGCATCAGGCCAGAGACATTGCGGCTGGAAAGCCCTTTCTTCTGCGTAGGAAGTTCACGGATCCGAAGTATGCTCAGCTGGGCCAGTTGTGTGGTGTGGAGGATCCTTATCTAGATTTGGCGGCGAGTGTGGCGGATGTAGTCGTGCACATCCGAAGCCAGAAGGATCACAAAATGGAAGAGCTTTACTGGTCTCAATTCCATAGTCCGGAGCATCCACTTCCGTTGACTGATCGGATGGCTGAGTGGGTTGAGCTGAATAGATTGTCCGGACTTGCCATGACGGATGTGGTCGCTCACTTGTGGCCGGAAAGGCCCAAGCCGAAGAGTTATTTTGGCTTGTTGCAGCAATTCCTTGAGGCGGTGCCGCACATCAAGACGATGAAGCGGTCGGCATGCATAGAAGGTGCATGGATGGCTCTCGCCCGTGTGAAGACATACTGGGCGGACATGGATGCCACCGCTATCGCGTCTCGGGGTTCGGACAAGAGCCGATTACCCGTCGAGCACTATTTTGAGGAAGTCCTGCAGGGCGCTCGTTTAATAGAGTCGCAGTGCTCGAAAGATGTCATGTTCAAATGACGTGTATGATTTGTGAGATCATGTTTATAATGCAATAGCTTTTTATACTTGTGCGTTCAAGTATTGAACTATCTCCTGTGCGGCCGTATATGTATGAATAACCTGAAAGTTGCAGTCTTTGGCTTCAGCCCCCACGCACATGGTGCGGGGGTGTTTGCAAAAAAGAAAAGCGCTTTTTCACACTTAATCCAACGTCTTGGTCCTTTGAAGGAGGTGATAGCATAGCAAACTAGGCAACCGGACTATAATTCTTTATCACTTTCACTTAGCCATAGGAGCTCGATGGTGGGGCTACTATATAGCCCCTAGAGGCACCGCGCTCTCTGAACTCGGGGCGCGTATGTGCCTGACCGGGAAGCGGTCCTTCGTCAAAGCGGAGGAATTCTAAACATTCCAATAGTCGATCGAGTGGTTGACCAGTCTCTCGCTATATCATGACAGTCAGTTTTCGGCTTTCTCTACTGAGGTGCTCGCCCGGCCGAACCGGGGCACAATCGTAGTAGTTCTCCTGGTGCCGCGTTAGCCGATGGAGCGGAACATAAGGCAACAAAACACAGGAGCCGGGCAAACCCAACATTTGACCAAAGACATGATTCGGAGCTGATGCATATAAGGCCTAACTCGAGACACCGAACACTCCCTGAGGTGTTCGGTCTTTATGATACCGGGCGGAACAATGCCCTAAGCCCCTAGTGTCCAGGTACAGGCGGGAACTTCTGACGCGGCCGATGCCAAAACGCCAGCCTCCTCCTCGGTTATGGTAAAAAACCGGGGGATGTGTATCAACAAGAGACAGTAAGAAAGGTTTACGTAGGGTCTTAATCTGAAAAGAATCCTTGCAATGGGTCCCTGCTGCACGTCTGCGCCTGTGTCTCCATTGTGCTGTATCCTGGACGGGTGTAGCACGTGCTTCATCTGTAAAAGAGAAGGACTTAGTTTGGAAGAAATATCATGCGAAGAATGTATTGAAAATAAAGTATAATTTGGAAGATGAATAAAGTTGAGCTTTATTGGCTCTCATCATTTATACGCGCAGCCCCTTGTAAAGGGGTATGCGGCTAGGAAGCCCCTTGTTTATTTATGCCGGACTCGCCTAACCGTGTCCGAGGTCTGAATGACCTATTTTTAGGGGCTTTGACCTGCAAGGTCGGATTAGTGTGTGGCTGTCAAGGCGGCCTCACGTTCTCCGTGGTCGAGGAACACTCGGAGTTACTCTTTAATGAGATTATGCCGCGTGAACCGGGCATTTGAAGCGTAAGAGACGCGTAATGTGTTATTGCGTTAAAGCGGGCGAAAGCTTCGCGTCCCAGTAGTGCTTGAGGGTCACTGTGGAATGGGGCGATATGGAGAGTGAGCTTTTCGCGACGGAGGTTGTCGGATAAACCGAACACAACCTCTAGTGGTACAGAGCCTGTTTAATTGGCTTAAAGGCCTAGCGCCACTCCTTTGAAGGAAGTGCTGCTACGGCGAATTTTGGTAGGGTCTATTCCCATTTTGCGGACGGTGTCCTGGTATGGCAGGTGCTGCACCGTGTTTTCATGTTATCACATGAAGTGAGTTCACTGTTTTGACTTCTAGTGGGAAAGTCTTCTGTTTTCCGGCGTGCTGCTTGTGGGGTTCGTCGTCGTCTTTGCTTTGTGTGTCGAGCCCCTTGCGTTTGGTGTTAAGTCGGCCGGACTGCTTGAAGACGCAACAATCTCTGTGGGTATGGTTTGCAGGCTTCCCGGAGGTACTATGTATTTGACATAGCCTATCCAGAATTTTGTTTAGGTTGGATAGCTCGTCCCTGTTGTCCTTGAGGGGCAGTGTTTTGTTATTCGGCCGAGAGATTTTGAATCCGGTGTTGACCACTGTGCTATTTGGGCCATTTTCCTTATTCCGGCGCTGATCTTTCCTGCGTCGTGATTTCCCATTTCCATCCCTGACTTCGGATGTACTCGGGTCGCTGGTGCTGCATCTAGCCAGTCAGCTGTCCTCCCCTGCGCAAAAGCGGGTCATGAGGCTTGTTAGTGCGGCCATTGTTCTTGGTTTTTCCTAGCCGAGGTGTCTGGCGAGCCATTCGTCTCGGACGTTGTGCTTAAAGGCTGCTAAGGCTTCGGCGTCCGGACAATCGACTATTTGGTTCTTTTTGGTGAGGAACCTGTTCCAGAATTTGCGTGCTGACTCTCTGGGCTGTTGAGTTATGTGACTTAAATCGTCTGCATCTAGGGGGCGGACATAAGTCCCCTGAAAATTTGCTCGAAACGCATCCTCGAGCTCTTCCCAACTTCCGATGGTATTTTTTGGGAGGCTTTTGAGCCAATGCCGAGCTGGCCCTTTGAGCTTGAGGGGTAGGTATTTTATGGCGTGGAGATCGTCTCCTGTGGCCATATGTATGTTTAGGATATAATCTTCAATCCAGACTCCGGGGTCTATTGTTCCGTCATATGCCTCTATGTTTACGGGTTTGAATCCCGCTGGAAATTCATGATCCAGTACCTCGTCGGTGAAACATAGTGGGTGTGCAGCGCCCCTGTATTTGGGTGTGCTGTTGTCTTCAAACGCTCGGCGGGTTGTGTTGCTTCCTGGAGTCTTCTTTTTTGGCCCATAGATAGACCTGACCGGGTCATCCTTTTTCCGAGGATCTTTATGCAGATCGCATGCCGGCTTGTGTGCGGCGCCCCTTGCTGCTCTTAGCCTGTCATCTGGTCATCTATCTGGCCAGGCGGCCTCTTTCTTTTTTGACTGCGGGGGCTCTAAGGCCTCCTCGTCAAATTCGGGCAACAGCTTGCGCTTCGGGTAGCTTTCTGCCTGATTACTAGCGCCATATTTATCTGCGGTATTGAGTACTTTGCTCCATCTCATTCTAAGTGCGTCCTCCGCTGTTTTGAGCTTCCGCTTTTTCTCCTTCAAACTTCTTGCAGTGGCGACGAGCCTTTTATGAAGGTTCTTATGCTCTGGCGATATGTTCGGCGTGAGGTCGGCTATGCTCTTGTTTTTGCCGGGGATGGGTTGCTTGTCCAGTTCATCCGGTTCGGATGGTTGCTCGGTGGCATGTTCGCCGTCCACTGCTTCGCCCTGCTCTAGGGCCGGGTCCGTATGGGTGCCATTTTTATCGAGGCGGTACTTTGGGCGGCGCTTGCGTCGCCGTTTTGGTTGTTTATTGGCGGAGTTGTCCTTCGCCACGTCCCGTTGTTCTTCATTATCGCTTCCTTTTGGTGTATCCACCATATATACGTCGTGAGTTGGGGTGGCTTTCCAGTGCCCGATAGGCGCTGGTTCTTGGTCGTCTCCGGCATCGTCGTCCATACCGTCGATGTCTTCGGAGTCGAAGTCTAGCGTGTCGGTTATATCGTCGAAAGTGGCTACTAAGTGGGTGGTGGGTGGGTGTTGAATTTCTTCATCGTCCGCATCCCAACCGTCCTGACCGCAGTCCGGCCAGGGCTCTCCTGATAACGAGAGATACTTTAGCGAACTCAGGATGTCGCCGAAAGGTGAGTGTTGAAAGATGTCCGCACCGGTGAACTCCATGACCGGCGCCCAACCGGATTCGATTGGAGGGGGCGCGGGAGGTTCGGAGTCCGGCAAGGAGTCCGGCACCTCGGAGTCACAAGTTTCATGAGGGACAAGGTCAATGTTCGGCTCTATCACCATAGAGGTTGCAGCCCCCGAGGCGGTGTCTAGCCATCCGTCCTCGATCTCCGCGGCCGGCTCCGAATTGAAGATCGGAGCGGGCTCGAGTGCGGCCTCCAGGGTACTGTCCGGCTGCAGAGCTAAATCATGCCCGTCGAGACAGTGCGGCGCGCTTGGCTGTGGCTCGAATCCATCGAAGATCAAGTCCCCGCGGATGTCAGCCGTGAAGTTCAAACTTCCAAATCTGACCTGACGGCCAGGGGCGTAGCTTTCGATCTGCTCCAGATGGCCAAGCGAATTGGCCTGCAGTGCAAAGCAGCCAAACACGAAGATCTGTCCGGGGAGGAAGGTCTCACCCTGGACTGCGTCGTTGTTGATGATCGAAGAAGCCATCGAGCCTATCGGTGACGACACAAAGGAACTCTCAATGAAAGCACCAATGCCGGTGTCAAAACTGGCGGATCTCGGGTAGGGGGTCCCGAACTGTGCGTCTAGGGGATGGTAATAGGAGACAAGGGACACGATGTTTTGCCCAGGTTCGGGCCCTCTTGATGGAGGTAAAACCCTACGTCCTGCTTGATTAATATTGATGATGTGTGTTACAAGAGTGGATCTACCACGAGATCAAGGAGGCTAAACCCTAGAAGCTAGCCTATGGTATGATTGTTGTTCATCCTACGGACTAAAGCCATCCGGTTTATATAGACACCGGAGAGGGCTAGAGTTACACAGAGTCGGTTACAATGGTAGGAGATCTACATATCCGTATCACCAAGCTTGCCTTCCATGCCAAGGAAAGTCCCATCCGGACACGAGACGAAGTCTTCAATCTTGTATCTTCATAGTCTTGGAGTCCGGCCAATGATGATAGTTCGGCTATACGGACACCCCCTAGTCCAGGACTCCCTCAGGTGGTGTCGGCGTTCTGGGAACGGGGGTCCCCAGACTTGCCTGCCTGCGACCTACGGCGTGGCTCAAGCGAAGGCCCAGTGCAGCCCAGCTTCATCAGCTCAAGCTCAAGACCCTCGCGAGGGGCCAAGCCTCGCGGGGCGGACGACAGGAAGCTTCTTTAGGAGCAGCCTCGTCAGTCAGGCTCGCGAGGAGGCAGAGAGATCAAGGCAGGGCACCTCGCGAGGAGCCCGTGATGCAAGCCATGACGATCGAGACCAGGCGGGCGCTAGGCGGGAGCCGACCTGCGCAGTGTCCTTGTTTCCCCTTTGGTGCAAAGGGGGCAAGCATGGTCCAAGGCATCAGGCAAAGGTTACCGTTTTGGTGCAACAAGACCAAGACCAGCAGAGCGGCAGAATGGAAGTCATCGTGGAGCCCAGGACGGCGTCACCACCAGAGTCTTTGGCAGTCGAAGACCAACTTTAGTCAGGATAAGTGTACTAGATGTTCCCCTTCAAAATGGCCAATTGTTGGCGCCCTTCCCACTCATTATTTGGGAAGAGGCCCAGGGCCTCCCTCTATAAATAGGACTAGCCACTACAGGGAGGAGAGATCGATCGATAGAGGATCAGATTGTGCATAGACTAGAGAGAGGCGACTGAACTCACCAAAGCAGTTCATCGCACCAGCTCAAGAACAGCCCCTCGCGAGGCTGTTCTCCCTTTGTATTGTTCATCATCAGCCCTGAGGCAATCCACCACACCACACACTGGAGTAGGGTATTACACCACAATGGTGGCCTGAACCAGTATAAACCTCGTGTCCCTTGTGTGTTCTTCTTTCTAGCCTAGATTCCTTGCGAGGCCTCGAGATGCGAGTCAGTAGGGGAAAGATCTTCATGCGCACCCCAGAGTTCGAACCTCAAGGGTCTGCCGGAACCCGAAATCCGACATTTGGCGTGCCAGGTAGGGGTGTGCCGGAATCTTTCTTCCGCTAGTCGCGTGTGATCTTCCATCGTATCCATGGCTGACGCTCGTCAAGCTCGCCCCGAGCGTCGGGCTGGTCTTGCCACCCGCGTCGCCCAGACGGTGCCCGTCGGTAGACGCCCCCATCGTTCCCCGTCGCCTGCCGCCAACGCCGCCACCGGCCCGGCGGGGAACGAGCAGCAGGCCTCGTCCCAGCATCCTTCGGTGCAGCGGGAAGGCCGCACCGCCACCCCGTCGCTCACTCTAGCCGGTTCGTCCTCCTACGCCCGTCGCGCCCCCACGGACACGCATGCTGTGCTGCTCTTGGCACGTGAGCTCCTGCGCTACCATCCCGTCGACGACCTCTACGACGAGTGGCTCGCTCGCATCACCGAGCTCGTTAGCGCCGCAGGGGGCTCTCCTATGCCATCTCTCTCGCTGCCTCGCCCTTCATCCTGCGCAGGAGGCGTGGATCAAGAGGTGCCTCCGCCACCTCCTCCCCAAGAAGGCGCCTTGGCTCCAAGGCACGCGACCCCAAGACAAGACCCACCGTGTCCGGTGCCTGCGCGACAAGAGAGGAGTTGTCAAGAAATCCCTCGCCCCCAAGAAGGTGCCCGCGTGCTCCCAGCACCGATGCGCCATGACCGCATCCCTGCGCCACCACGTCAAGACCCCGCATTGCTCCAAGCGGCGGCGCGTGGGAATTTCCAGGAGCAAGCTCAGCACCAGCAAAGGGCTCCAGTGGCCACCGCAGGCTGCCGCGCCTTCACCCCCGAGCTACGCAGTGTCGCATGGCCAGGCAAGTTCAAGCCTGACTTGCCCCCTCGCTACGACAACACTGCAGACCCCGCGGAGTTCCTACAGCTCTACGAGTCGGGCATCGAAGCCGCCAACAGGGACGAAAAGGTCATGGCGAATTGGTTTCCCATGGCGCTCAAGGACGGTGCCCGCACCTAGCTCCTGAACCTGGTTCCTGGCACGATCTCCTCCTAGGATGAGATGCGCACTCGCTTCATCGCCAACTTCCAAGGCACTCGTGACCGGCCCCCGGCCATGAGTGACCTGCGCCACTTCAATCAACAGCCAGGAGAGACCTTGCAGAAGTACATCCAGCGCTTCAACAATGCTCGCCTCAAGATCCCCAGGGTGACCAAGGAAGCCATCATCTCAGCCTTCTCCGATGGCGTGCGTGACATCAAGATGAAAGAGGATCTAGCAATCCATGAAGACCTGTGCACATCCCTGGAGCTGTTCAACTTGGTGACGAAGTGTGCCAAGGCTGAGGAAGGGCGCCTCTCCCTCCTCGAGCTTCCGGCTGTCGATCCAGAAGAGAAGAAGCCCAAGGTCAAGGACGTGAAGCGTAAGGGAGCTGTTGTGCTCGCAGCAGAGCCAAACACCAAGCGAGGCAGGGATCAGCCTGAGTCCTCCAAGGGTAGCCGGTACTGCGTGTACCACGACCTCCACACCCACAACACCAACGAATGCCAAGAGCTCAGAGCCGTACGAGATGGGCTATCGGCCGACGTCCCGAGCGCAACGATCGGGGCTATGGCCGAGGAGGAGGAAGAGGTGGAGGACGGTGGGAAGACCGTGGCCCTTGCCAAGGGTGGCGTGACTGACCTCGTGAGGACCGCTGGCAGGACTAGCCTCGCGAGGGAGGTTAGAGGGATCAGCCTCGTGAGGATCGCCCGCACGGCAACGTAGGCCTCCCTCCTCTGCCACCACTGCCAAGGAGGAATGAAGACCAACATCAGGACGAGGGGGCTCGGGGCTTCCAGGAGCCGCGCGCAATCGCTTGCATCCTGGGCGGCGCCCAGGCCCGAGCCTCACAGCGCATCTTCAAGCAGTTTGCTCGGGAGGTGAATGCAGTCCTCCCCAAGCTTGAGGCCACGCGCCCTCTTAGGTGGTCTGCGTGCGCTATCACGTTCAGCTCAGCGGATCAGCTCAAGTGCGCAGAAACGGATGGAGTCCTCCCGATGCTTTGTTCCCCAGTCATCAGCAATGTGCAAGTCACCAGGACCTTCATCGATGGTGGAGCAAGACTCAACATCCTGTGCGTCGAGACATTCAACAATCTCCTAGTGCCATATGATCAGCTTCAGCTGACCAAGCCTTTCTCAGGAGTCACTGACGGTTCCACCATTTCAATAGGGCAGGTTCGCCTTCCAGTCACCTTTGGGCAGCGCAACAACTACCGCACCGAGTTCATTTACTTCGACGTTGCCCACATTTGCCTGCCATATAATGCCATCCTCGGGTACCTAGCCCTGGCCAAGTTCATGGCAGTGAGTCACCATGGCTGCAATGTCCTCAAGATGCCAGGAAGCGGTGGAGTCATCATAGTACCCTGTGAGGAAAGGGATGCAGTGTGTTCTCTCGAGCATGCCTTCCAAGCTGCGGCAATCAAAGACCCATATCACAGGAGCCGGAGACTTCCCGAGGCGGTCCCTAAGAAGGAGAAGGCTTTGCCTGGCCCAAGCCATCAGGAGGCGGGTACCCCCGAAGGCGTTGCATCAGGATTCACGCCCGTTCAGGGGGCGCCACCCTCTGTCGCATAGGAAGGTGCGCCCAGCGCCCTCCTCGGGCAGGGCTCGGGGGCTCTTTCTTGGAGAGCCACCGACTGTTCCAAGCTCACGAGGGAGGCGCTCGGGCACCACTTGAAGGCGTGCTTCAAGGCGCGTTTCCCTCAAGAAGGTATGAGGCAAGGAGGGCCAAACCCTCAGGAGTTCATCGCGAGAAACACTTAGGAGCTACAAGAGTCAAGAGTCATGCGTGGCAGCTGCCGCCTACCTGCCGCAACCCCCCATCCATGCGAGGATGGCGGGCTGCGTGTCTGCATCGATGTGCCAGGGCTCAATCGAGCCACGTCTCAGGAGCGCCTCTGGCCTTCGCGCGTGGGGCATTGCGAGGATCCACCTCATAGCTACGTTCGCATGCCTTTCGGCCTACCGAACGCAGTTGCCGCTCATCAGCGCCTGCTGAGGAGCATTCTGGAGGCTCAGGAGGTCAGGCATCGTGCGGTCCTGGCGGAGATGGAGATGGCCCTCGAAGATCCACCTATGCCCCCGGAGCCTCCCGAGGCTCCTGGTCCCAGGAGCTCGTGAGGATCGGCTTCCTCACCACGCGTCGTCCGCTACTTCAGCATCCCTTCGTCTCCAACGGTATCAGGTGACATCTTTCAAGTTCCATTTTCAGCTAGGAGCGCCCACATGGCTACATCATTCCCAGGTCGCAAGGGTCTGTCCCTGCGGCATGTATCTGTTTTGCTCATGTTCTTGCTTACCTTATTGGGGGCACCCCTCGGGCTGCATTATCCCCAAGCCGCTCGGGCCTGACCTAGTGGCGTTTGCTTTTTCCGCATCTATCTAAATGGATTTGCTGCTCCGCACTTAACCTGATTCCCATGGTTATCATCTGCTACTTATCGCGGACCTCTCCACTCTCATGCAAAGCGCTTGCACGTTAAAAGGGGGGTGCCTGAGCATCGTGACTCATGGGCTCTTACTGGTTCTCCAGCCCTCACCCCCTGGCCTTGACCCGCGGCATCGCGACCTGGCATACCAGCGGCGGTTGAGCTCGCTCGAGGGCCGGGACCTGAGGATGTAGAGCATTTGCCTTCTTACCACCTTGCAGGAACATACCATTGATAAAGGCCCAGAGCCAGGAGCAACCCGCCTCGAGGTAGGGCCTCATGAGTCCCGCGCTAGCTCACGGGTGCCCAGATACACCTCTCCTAGCCCTACCGTGTCCGCCACGTGTCAGGGCGGGGCTGTACACGCCCCGGGGGCTCCTCCCGAAGGGGAGCCCCCTCCCACGCACCAGTGGAAGAACCATGCTCCGTGCTGGCTGACGACACTGCCGAGGAGCGGCTATGCCCGTACATACGGAAGCACTATGCTCTGCGTTGGTGATCAACAACTGAGGGCGGCCCACAGGCGTATCAATGTCAGGGAGCTCAGAGGTCAGTGTCCGGCACCATCGCAACGCCTCCCCTCGGGAGTGCCGTGCGTGTCGGTGTTCTGGGAACGGGGGTCCCCAGACTTGCCTGCCTGCGGCCTGCAGCGTGGCTCAAGGGGCGGCCCAGCATGGCCAATCTTCATCAGCACGAGCTCAAGACCCTCGCGAGGGGCCAAGCCTCGCGGGGCGGACAACATGAGGCTTCCTCAGGCGCGGCCTCGTCAGGCTGGCTCGCGAGGAGGCGGAGAGATCAAGGCGGGGTACCTCGCGAGGTGCCCATGACGCAAGCCATGACGACCAAGGGCGCCAGGCGGGCGCCGGCCTGTGCAGTGTCCTTCTTTCCTCTTTGGTGCAAAGGGAGCAAGCGCAGGCGAGAGCATCAAGCAAAGGCATCCATTTCGGTGCAAGAAGACCAAGACCAGCAGAACGGCAGGATGGAGGTCATCGTGGAGCCCAAGACGGCGTCACCACCAGAGCCTTTAGCAGGCGAGGACCAACTTTAGTCAGGATAAGTGTACTAGATGTTCCCCTTCAAAATGGCCAATTGTTGGCGCCCTTCCCGCTCAATATTTGGGAAGAGGCCTAGGGCCTTTGCCTATAAATAGGACTAGCCACCACAAGATAGACGAACAAGAGGATCCTCACCAGGAAACCAGTAGAGAGAGTGACTGAACTCCCCCTAGCAGTTCATCGCACTAGCCAAGGACAGACCCTTGCGAGGCTGTTCTTCCTTGTATTGTTCATCATCAACCCAAGAGGCAATCCACCACACCACACACTCGAGTAGGGTATTACACCACAATGGTGGCCCGAACCAGTATAAACCCTGTGTCTATTGTGTTGTTCCTTTGATTGCTTAGATCATAGCGAGGCGGTGAGGTGTAGGTAGGCAGAGGGTGAAATCTCCGCGCGCACCCCAGTGTTCAAACCTAGAGGGTCTGCCGGAACCCGAAATCCGACATTTGGCGTGCCAGGTAGGGGTGCGCCGGAATTCGCCTTCCGCCGCCCTGTTCTTCACCGACCATCGCGTCCATGTCAGACGCTCGTCAGGCCCGCGCCGAGAGCCGAGCCGCTCTCGCTTCCCGCGTCGCCCAAACGGCCCCCGTCGGCAGCCACCCCCGTCGTTCCCCGTCGCCCGCTGTCAACGCCGCCATCGGCCCGGCGGGGAACGAGCAGCAAGCATCGTCCCAGCATCCATCGATGAGGCGAGACGGCTGCACTGCCACTCCCTCACTCGCCCCGGCTGGTTCTTCATCCCGCGCGCCCCGTGCAGCCATGGAGGCTCGAGCTGCGCTCATCATGGCAAACGAGCTCCTGTGCTACCGCCCAGTCAACGATGTTTATGAAGAGTGGCTCGACCGCGTCGCCGAGCTCGTCCGCGCCGCATGGGGCTCCCCCGCGCCGTCCTTCTCGCTGCACCGCGCCCCGCCCTGTGCGGTCAATTGTAAGTGCATGTAGTGCCCCTTAGTGATTTTGGTGTATTGAAGACTTATAGGTTAAGGGACTAATGCGTTTGTGAGTATACACAGGTCTATAAGTCTATGCGGAGTTTGATACTTACAGAGAAAGTCGACCCCTAAAAATGAAGTTCTTCAACTGAAGACTTTGATATTCTGAAGACTTTCTGAAGACTTTGAAAGTGAAGAAATTGGTGTGACCTTGAAGACTTGGTATTCATTTGTGGAACATGAAGCGTGAAGACTTTTGTTTTCGTAGTTTCATTTTCTCTTTCTTGAGTCATAGGAAACACCGTACTGTTAAAGGGGGTCGAGGAAATACCAAGGAAAAATTTCCATGTGATGCTCACCTCAAAATCCTACACCTACCAATCCCTTCGAGTGAAGCCTTTGGAAATCTCATACAGTTCAGTCACTTTCTTCAGTAACAGAGACGAAGTTCTTCTGGTCACTGATGAATTTGTTCTGACTGAGGAGTTAGGAATTCGTCAGTGCGAATTACCTACACAGTGAGGAACATGATAGCCCTGAGGAATTTGAGAGTCAAATTTCCGACCGTTGCTGTGCTGCGCGCCAGCTGTCCCAAAATATCTTATCCACCTAACGGTCATATCATTGAGGGGCATTTATGTCTGATCATGTCGGGCTGCTCCCTAGGCTATAAATAGCCGCCCCCTACAACCACTAGCTGGTTGGCTGCTCCGAGAGAACTTGACACTTGTCATTTGAGAGCAACCCATCCTCCGAGGACTTTGAGCGAAAATCATCAAGTGAGGAAACCCAAAACCAAACCCCTACAAACCCAAAGTGATTGAGCATCACTGAAGAAATTTATCCTGTGTGGATCCGATGCTTGTTACCTTTGAAGACTGTGCTTCTTCCAGACGGTTAGGCGTCAAGGTCTAGAGCATCCAAGAGGAATTGTGGATTGCCGAGTGACCAAGTCTGTGAAGGTTTGGAAGTCGCCTGAAGACTTACCACGAGTGATTGGACGAGATCTGCGTGATCTTAGTTCAAGGAGAATACGGTGAGGACTGGGTGTCCTGAGCTGCGTGCTCAGAGACTGGGTGTCCGGGATTGCGTGTCCTTGAGTTTAAATACTCAGCCGCTCCAACCAGACGTACAACTGAGGCAGTAGTTGGAACTGGTCTACCAAATCATTGTCTTCACCAACCTAACTGGTTCTATTTCCTCAACCCTTTCATTTCCTCATTACTGTGTTGAGTGTTTGTTCATATCTGTGTTTGAAGACTTTGACTGAAGACTTTCTCAATTTCCTCAGTTCAATTTCTTCAGTCTGTTTGTCTTCATCTTGTGTTATCCTGTGATTATGCTTTCTGTACTCTATGCTAGTCTTCATTTCATCATGATGACCATGCTTGTATTCTGTTATGCTTACTTCTGAGTACTTATTCCGCTGCTAATAGTTCTTCACTAAGGAATTTCCTCACCGGCAAATTCCTCAGTGAAGAATTCATAAAAATCGCCTATTCACCCCCCCTCTAGTCGTCATAACGCACTTTCAATTGGTATCAGAGCAAGGTACTCCCTTGTTCTGTGTGACTTTGGTTTAACCGCCTGGAGTTTTAGTTATGTCGACCGCAGGTATGAAGAAAGTGACATGCCCTATCTTTGACGGTCATGATTATCCCAAGTGGAAGGCCATGATGAGGAAGCGCCTCATGGCAATGAACAGCGAGTTGTGGACCGTCACTGAGATTGGTCTTACTGATCTATGCAAGATGGCGGATGCTGATGATATTCGCAAGTACACTCGACTTGACATCTTGGCGAAGGATATCATCTGTTTCTGCCTATCCAGAAATCAATTCAGGCTCATTATGCATCTTTGCAATGCAAAGCTTATCTGGGACCGAATCTCTGATGTCTATGAAGGTCATCAAACCCATCATGATCCTTGGTTTGAGGACTTCAAGGAATCTCTCAAAACGATGACTTTCGAACCAGAATCATCATCTTCTGCATCATGTCTCATGGCAAAAGGTGACGAGGTAACCGAATGTTCCTCATCTGAATTCAGTGACTATGAATCTGATGATGATGAATCTGATGATGATATTGAACCTAGCTATACCAAACTTGTTTGCATTGCAACCAAACAACAACATGCCTTGGAAAAGGTTCAAAACTTGCTAGATAAAACTGATGATATGTTAGGTGAAGAAATGGATCGCACTAAAGCCCTGACTAAAAATCTTCAGAGACTTCAGTCTAGGTTTGATAACCTTCAAAGTCATCATAACACTCTCTTATCTGATCATGAGAAACTTTCTTATGAATTTCTTCAAAGAAAGCAAGATCTTGAGAAGCTAAGAGTGAGTTATGAAAATCTTCAGAAGGAGCGCGATTCATTACTAGCTCAACAAATCAACGCTTCTCAGGAGGAATTTGTTCCTCCATGCTTAAAGTGCATTAAACGTGAATCTGCTAATTCTTCACCTGAATGTTCAAATGCTTCAACGGTTACAAATTCTTCACCTGCCTCTGCTATCACTAATTCCTCATCTGAGGACATTGCTAGTATCACTAACGATGCAGGGCTGAAGGAATTGTACACAACAGACATGTACAAAAGCCTCAAAGGGCATCAGATTCTTTGTGATGTGCTCAAAAAGCAGATCCTCAACAGAAACCCTAGGAAAGAGGGTATTGCTTTTGAGAGGAAACTCAATGCTGATGGAACATATTGGAAACTTGAGCAGTACCCCAAAACCTCATGGGTTGCTGCAAAGGGACCTCCAGTTGATCCATCTAACTTATCTGGCTTTACATGTGAATCTTCTCATTCTTCTGATGAGTCATTTGACTCCAACTATAAACTGTTCAAAAATCAGAATGGTGAAGTATTTGCTAGATATGTTGGGACTAACTGCAGGAACGGTTCCCCTATGAAGAAAATCTGGGTTCCCAAAAGTTATGTTGAAAGTCTTCAGGTGAATGTCCTCATGACACCACCTGTGAAGAACAGGAACCCCAGATCAAACTCTTCACGTGGATCAAATTCCTCAAATGGATCCAAGTCCTCATATGGACCAAATTCCTCACGTGGATCAAATTCCTCAAATGGATCAAAGTCCTCATATGATAATCATCGTGCTAACAACTCTGTTTCGCAGGGTAGAGCTAAGGGCTATGAACATGCACATTATTTTTCAAATCATTATGTTCATAAGTCCTCGAAGAATTTCTCTGCTTATTCATATGCTTACTCTAACCCCTCTTATGTGAAACGAAATGGTTTGGCCTCTATGCCACCATTCTCTTATGGTGCTCGCAGAGTGATGAACTCTTTGCCACCCCTTCAGATGTGGGTGGTGAAGAAAAAGAACTAATCTCTTCTGCAGGGTCAGGTCTCCAGACGTGCTTTAACGTCTGAAGAATTTGCTGGGGACCTGACAAAATTGCCTGAAAGGACGCAAGCTAATCATGATGAAATGAACTTCCATTTCACACGTCCTCCTATTGCTATATCTGTTTACTGCTTGATGAAATTCATCTGATGAACTTGATATCATATTCTTCATTGATGAAGCATATGAGATTTTAAGTTACACTAATTCATCTGCAGGATGATCAACCCAAAACCACTGAATGGGTCCTCGATAGTGGATGTACAAATCACATGACCAGTGACAAGAATCTTTTGATGGATGCTCCCTTATCACCGTCTCATCTGAAGCACATCATCTTTGCTGACAAAGGCAAAAGTCAGGTATTGGGTCTTGGTAAGGTTGCGATCTCTAAGGATAAACACATGGACAAAGTCATGCTTGTTGAGTCCTTAGGATACAACCTCATGTCAGTCTCAATGCTTTGTGATCTTGATATGGTTTTTGTCTTTGGCAAGTATCGCTGTGTTGTGATTATGGAAGCTGACAATTCGAAAGTCTTCGAAGGCTTTAGGAGAGGAGATTTGTATATTGTTGATTTCTCTACAGGACCACAACCAGCCGTGTGACTACTTGCAAAAGCTTTAGAAGGCTGGCTATGGCATCGACGACTTGGTCACGCAGGCATGAGGAATTTGCACACGCTTGTGAAGAAGAAGCATGTCATTGGCATTGAGAATGTCAAATTCCTCAAGGATCACTTATGCGGAGCCTGTGAAGCTGGAAAAATGACCAAGGCCAAGCATCCAGCGAAGACTATCATGACCACTACTCGTCCATTCGAATTGCTTCACATGGACCTCTTTGGACCTAATCATTACTTAGCAGTCACAAATGCTGCATCTCTATATGGTTTTGTCATTGTTGATGATTACTCTCGATATACATGGGTACACATTTTTACTTACAAACATGAAGTGCAGGAAGTCTTCAAACGATTTTCCTCGAGGGCTTCAATCAACTTTGGTGTGAAGATCAAGCACATCAGAAGTGACAATGGAACTGAGTTCAAGAATTCCGGTCTTGATGACTATCTTGATGAACTTGGTATTACTCATGAGTTATCTGCTCCTTATACTCCTCAGCAAAATGGCGTCATGGAGCGCAAGAACCGAACTCTTGTTGAGATGGCTCGCACTATGCTTGATGAATACAAAACGCCTCATCATTTTTGGATTGATGCAATTGATACTGCGTGCCACATCATCAATAGAGTATATCTTCACAAATTCTTCAAGAAGACGGCCTATGAACTCCTCACTGACAAGAAACCCAATGTGAGTTATTTCAAAGTCTTCAGTGCCAAATGTTGGATTAGAGATCCTCACCACAATTCTAAATTTGCACCGAAAGCACATGAAGGTTTTATGCTTGGTTACGGAAAGGACTCGCACACCTACAGAGTCTTCAACAATGCTCTTCACAAGGTTGTTGAAACTGTAGACGTGCAGTTCGATGAAACTAATGGCTCGCAAAGAGAGCACCTACCTTCTGTGTTAGATGAACCAGCACCTGAGGATTCTATCAAGTTCAAGGCAACTGAGGATGTCATTCCTACTGAAGAATTTTCTGAAGAATTCATTCCAGTACGCGAAGAAAGTCAAGCTGATGCACCTGAAGATAATGCTGAAGACAATGGTGCTGAGGAAAATGATCAAATACCTCGACGACAACCAGCTCATCCTCGCGTTGCAAAAGAAGTTCAAGTTGACAAGATCATCGATGACATTGAAGCGCCAGGTCCTCTCACACACTCAAAAGCTTCACATTTATCTAACTTTTGTGGGCACTATGCTTTTGTCTCTATCACAGAGCCCACTAAGGTAGATGAAGCATTTCTGGAGCCGGAGTGGATTCAGGCTATGCAAGAAGAATTACATCAGTTCGAGCTCAACAATGTCTGGGAACTGGTCAAACGTCCAGATCCTTGCAAGCATAATATCATTGGCACAAAGTGGATCTACCGCAACAAGCAAGATGAAAATGGCCTTGTGGTGAGGAATAAGGCACGACTGGTAGCTCAAGGCTACACACAGGTTGAAGGAATTGATTTCGATGAAACTTCTGCACCTGTTGCTAGACTTGAGGCTATTCGCATATTACTTGCTTATGCTAACCATCATGATATCATCTTATATTAAATGGATGTGAAAAGTGCATTCCTCAATGGTAAGCTTGAGGAAGAAGTATATGTCGCTCAACCCCTAGGTTTTGAAGATCCAAAGAATCCTGACAAAGTCTTTAGACTCAATAAGGCCCTCTATGGCCTGAAGCAAGCCCCTCGGGCGTGGTATGATACATTGAAGGAATTCTTCGTGAAGAATGGCTTCACACCCGGTTCACTCGATCGTACTCTCTTTACTAAATCTTATGATGGTGAACTGTTTGTGTGCCAAATATATGTTGATGATATTATCTTTGGTTGTACTGACCAACATTATAGTGATGAATTTGCCTATATGATGAGTGAAGAATATCAAATGTATATGATAGGAGAGTTGAAATTCTTCTTAGGTCTTCAAATTCGTCAGCAGCGCAATGGCATATTCATATCTCAGGAGAAATACCTCAAAGATGTACTGAGTAAATTCGGCATGCAAGATTGCAAAGGCGTCAAAATTCCTATGCCCACAAATGGCCATCTGTGCACTGATGAAAATGGTATTGACTTCGATCACAAGGTATACCACTCCATGATTGGTTCTTTATTGTACTTATGTGCATCTAGGCCAGATATAATGCTTAGTGTTTGCATGTGTGCCCGATTTCAAATTGCACCGAAGGAATCACACCATAAGGCTGTGAAGCATATTCTTCGATATCTAGCTCACACACCAACACTAGGATTATGGTACCCCAAGGGCTCTGCTTTTGATCTCATTGGATATTCTGACTCTGACTATGCTGGTGATCATGTGGACCGCAAGTCAACTTCTGGCACTTGTCATTTCCTCGGACGATCTTTGGTTTGTTGGTCCTCGAAGAAACAGAACTTCGTATCACTGTCCACTGCGGAAGCTGAATACATTGCTGCTGGCTCTTGCTGTGCTCAACTGCTTTGGATGAAGCAAACACTCAAGGACTATGGCATCAACGTGAAGAATGTGCCTCTCCTCTGCGACAATGAGAGTGCCATCAAGATTGCTCACAACCCAGTTCAGCACTCGAAGACAAAGCACATTCAAATTCGTCATCATTTTCTTCGTGATCATGTGTTGAAGGGCGACATCTCCATCGAGCACGTGAAGACTGAAGAACAGCTAGCTGATATCTTCACTAGGCCCTTGGATGAGAAGAGATTTAGCAAGTTGCAGTGTGAGCTAAATATCTTAGAATCTTCGAATGTTCTTTGAAAAGGGCACACATCCTAACACTTATGCAAAATTGATGACTTAGATGTGCAACACATGAAGAAACGTTTTTCTTCAATCAATGAAGAATAACACTCTAAGTGTGAAGAAATTAATGAAGAATTTGATTCTCAGAACCCTACGACAATTGTACGCGGTGTCTGAAATCATCATTCTTATACGGTGGGTCACGCCACCACAAAAAGTTGGAAATCTTCAATTTGAGTTTTTTTTCTCAGTTTCGAAATTCTTCAGTTTTTCAAATTCTTTAACTTTTCAAAATCTTCAATGTTTCCTTTGTTTTTCTTCATTGGCTGTATATATATATATATATATATATATATAAGAGTTTATGTCCTCTACAACATTCACTTATAGCTATTTCTTCAAGTTGCTTCTTCTGCTAAGTGAATGTGATCGGACCCTTCCCCCTCTATGCTATACTCAACCCAATCTATTCACAAATTCTTCATGTGCGTTCTATTTGAAACTCGTTCAAAATCTTCACTGTGTCCTTATCAGCTGAAGAAATTGCGAACGAAACTTTAAAACAAATCTTATCCAAATTTTCGGTTTTGCCGCTCAAACTGTTCCGCATCCCACGATGCATTATTGTATTCACCCACGATCGTACACGATCTCCACTACACAGTACGTGGGTGACACATGTCGTGAGAAGGAGAATGGTCAGGGGCACGTTCGTCCTAAATCTTCGGGCGAACAGTTTTTCACTGTGTCTATAAATACCCCTCTCCCCTTCCTCACTTCATTTACTCCGCTCAACCATTCTCTCTCTCGCTTGAGCTCCTCAAACCCTAGCGCCGCCGCTACTCCATCGTCGCCGGTGAGGAAGAGCTTCGCTGCCTCGACCTCGTCGCCGTCGTACTCACGCCGACCGCAGAAATCTTCATTCCGCCGCCGCCGTAGCTGTCTTCCTCTGCCAAGTTAGGGCGTGGGAGATCTAACCTGACAAACTTCTCATCTGTTCTTCTCAGTTCGTCATGTTCTTCACTTCGGGTAATTAAAAGTTACTTTTATTACTCGCTTTGATTCTCAAGCTTTCCTGAAAATCTTCAAAGGTGTTTATTATTCAAATCTTCACACATATGAACACCTCACACGTTATATGCTCTTGATTAGTTTCTCTAAGCATCTTTTTCCTTCAAGATTCCTCAATTGTGTGGATCTTCGATCTGTACAACTCTGGAACCTAAGACAAAAACGCTTAGTGAAATTCCTCAAGGCTCATCTGGTCAAATTCCTCAAAACTTGTTCTTTTCGAAAAATCTTCTCAAAACGCATATGACCTCTCCAAATTCCTCGCACCTGTACTCTGTTCACAGGTACTCATGTCTGCTGCTGAATCACTAGGTTCTCATCAACTTAACTCATTTGCAGCGTTCCTCGAAGAAAAACTGCATACTTCTTTAGAGAACTCAATTGTTCAAATTCCTCAACTGAAGAATATGGCAGACGGTAAGAAGCCACAGAAAGGAGGAAAGAAACCTGAGGTTATGAATGCGTTTGAAATCCCTGAGGAAATTTATGCTAACTATTGCACACCTGATGAAGCAAAATTTGGCAAAGAAAACAAAAATCAGCGCAAGGTGCGCATTCAGAAGATTGAATGGAGATGGGCAAGGGAATGGAGGGAATACAGATATGTGACTCCAAAGTACATGAAGAAATTCACCCTCAATCCTCCATGCCCAAGAGCTCCATTAGCACCTGGCCAAGTAGCTGACCCCACAAGCATCAAACGTGGTGAGGACTTTCCTGAAGAATGGGCTAAGCGCCAAGCTAAATTGGCAAGACAAGCCAAGGAGGCAGTGAAGAAATTCAATGAGGATTCTGCCACTTCTACTGCTACTGAGGCCTCGGTCAAACCGAGGAAATCCATGCCAAAGAAGCCTGCTCGTAAGCCAAGTGCTTCACCAACAGCGCCCTCACGGCCCAGTTCCTCAGCAATGCCCTCACGGCAAATTCCTCGCACTGCCACAGCTCCACCAAAGTCCTCAACAGCTCCTTCAAAGTCCTCAGCTCCTGTGCATTTGGCTACATGTCAAAGGACTGCTGGTTTCTCGATTGCCTCTAGTGTTTTAGCAAGTTCCTCAGCTGCACCAATTTCATCATCTGGCCCCACACTGTTGAAGACCAAAGCAACAGCTGGACGAGGTCCTCGGCCAAGTCCAAAGAAGAAACATGTCGTATTCCATGTGCCTTCTGATGATGAAGCTTCTGATGAAGAACTTGCAGAAATCATCAGAGACAGACAGGTGAAGGCCGCTAGAGCCAAAGGCACATCTGTGCCACTGCTGTTGGATCCGAGGAAAATCCTCGATTACATTGATCTCTGGCACAAGGATCCAAACACCCCAATGCCTGATTTTCATCTGACCTCTGGACAGAGTCATATGTTGTCCCATTTCATCACTAAAGATAAATGGAAGTTTGAGAAGGCAAGAGAGATCAAGAAATCTCAATACAGAAAGGAGAAGCTCCTGAAGAAAAACGTTGTCAGAATGACACCTGAGGAACTTCTCCAGCCTTAGTCAGAAATTCAAGCCCTCAGCAAAGACTTTGATGCCTACTATGCTGATTGGCAAGGAGCTAAAGTAAGATTCGTCAATCTGACGAAGAAATTCACAAATGTTGCAGCCCCATCGCAACAAGAAAATCTTCAGGCTACAGACTCTGCTCAGCCTGCTGAAGAACATGCCAGCACCACTGATGACTTTCAGCCTGCTGAAGAAAATGCTCGTTCCAGGGCTGGTGAAGAAATTCCAGCCGCTGAAGAAATTGCCAGGGCATCAACTAGTGGTGCGCCTGAAGAAACTGAAGAAGTCAGGGCAACTGCATCAGTTGCGCCTGAAGAAAATCAACCGGATTCCTCAGCTCCATCTGCACCTACACCAACTCCAATTCTTCCATGTGCATTCGATGTGAAGAAGACCAAGGCTGCAGAGTGAGCTGCAGTGAAGAAAAGGAACGCATCAGCTGCGTCAAACTCTTCGGCTGCGAAGAAAATGAAGCTGACGACCAGCTCACTCGAAAATCCAATTGATGTTGTTCCTATTTCCTCCATGCCATCAAAGGACCTTGTTCCTTTTGGAGAAGACTATGTGATCCCAAGCGGATCTGATGAAGAACATCATTCTGCTGCTTCGTCAGAGCAGGTTGATGAAGAAATTGAAGTGGAAGCAATCCCTTCAACCCCAATCATTTCCTCGCCTATGCCTCAGTTCACAGCTGAAGAGGACGGTGTTGAGGAACTTGAAGAAGATGTGGATATTGGAAGCACAACGCCAGTGATGAACGATGACTTTTGGGAAAGTCAGCATCCAAATTCTCCACTCTTCACCCCACTCCAACAGATACCTCAGTCCCCTGCACCAACAGTTCAAATGGGCTTTGAAGAAACTCATCCCACTCCATCTGTCCATGAAGAAATTCCAGCCACTAGTGCTGATGAACCTGCTGCTGCTGATCCTCAGACTGCACCTGTTGAGGAACAAGAAATTCCTCAGCCTGAAGAACCTGAGCTCACAATTCCTGAGGTGGTGATGCAACTCACTGATACCCCTCTGCCAAAGCCCAAGAATCCATTCTCAAGCAAACAGAAGTTCAAGGCTGAAGATTTCTTTGCCGAACACGTATTCTTCACTTATTATAATCCATATGATTCTGCTCGCATAAGGAAGAGGCGTTTCTGGACTTCCAGCCAAGCCAATTTCTATTCCTCAGTGCTCTTCGACAAAGACAAAGTCTTCGATCATGCACATATTCCTCATGTGGACATGGAGTCCCTGCCTGGCTTTGAACCAGTCCTCAGTGTTCTTCACGACGCAGGACTTCTGAATTTTTGCATTGATATTTGTGACTGGAATGAAGAACTCATTCTTAAATTCTATGCAACTCTGCACATCACCGGAGACGCCGAAGACGTGAACTCATGGGTGTTGGACTGGATGTCTGAAAACACTCACTACAAGGCACCAGCAACTGAATTGCTTCGTGTCCTTCCTCTCAGTCCTCCACTTGATGGTGCTCGCTGTGTCTACAACGAACCAGAACTTTTAGATCACTATATGCAAGTACTGATGAAGCCTTTGAAGCCAAGGCAGGCCCCACGAACCAAATTCCTCGTCAAGGAATTACTCTATGTGCCTCGGACTGTCTATCGGATTCTGACGAAGACAATGAGTCCTATCAAAGGCCACGACTCAAATGATGAAGAAGTCGTTGGCATCATGAAGAATATGCTTTTCAACATCATTGATGGCGTTCCCGTCAACTTCCATGATTTCTTCATGAGGACTCTGGCCAATATTGCTATGTCACCATTCGAGCTGAAGCCCTATGCTCCTTGGATTATGAGATTCATCAGGGCAAGATCTTCACTGAATTACAAAGCTGACACTCTCAACCACGATAGCTACTTGCCTCCCATTGAAGTCCTCAAACGGACAGTTTCATCAGCTGATGATAAAGGCAAGGCCACTGCTGTGATCGATGAAGGCATTCGTCCATTGGATGGTCAATTTCGCAAGGCTGCATCTTACTCTACCAATGACGATTCTGCCACACATGACTCTGCCGCAAATACCTCAGCCAAGCAAAATCCTCAAGCCACAGCACCCAGGGTGATGACTGACCGTGAGTTACTCCTCAGTCTTCATCAGAAGGTTGATCGCAATCACAAATGGGTAAAGCGTCAGTTTGGTGCACTTCTTCACAATATGACCTCAACACACAATGCAGTGAAGAAGAACCAATACTACCTTCATGAAACCTTCAACCGCACCTGGGCTGTCCTCAGTCATGTCTACAACACTGAAGAAATCAAGACTATGGGTCTCAAGGAAGAATTTGACTGGTCTGCACCTCCTCCGAAGAAATTCAAGAAGGTCAAAATTCCTCCACTGGTGGCCAGCTCTTATTCTTCATCGCGTGACACTAATGAGTATGAAGATTTGGACGACACTGCAGCAGGCCCTGCTACAACAAACAACCCCGACAACGCTGGCGCTCCTCCATCGACTTGAAATTCTTCAGGGGCGTTACTCCTCAGTTTCAATCCTTTTGGTCATTTGATGACAAAGGGGGAGAAATCTGAGTTAGTCTTGAAGCGGGTCTATATTAAGGGCATTTTTTAAAGTTACAACTCTCGTTCTTCTGAAACTTTTATTTGGATCGAGTTGTAATCTTAAACCCGATGGTGCACTGATACTTTTGTTGCATTATGCTTTGCATGCTTATTCCTTGTTAATGACATTGCATGCATGGTGAATCTAATCAGGCATCATATTTCATCATGCATTTCAAATTCTTCATATTATATATCAAATGCGTGTATGAATTACAAGATATAGGGGGAGATCTCCATGATTCAACTCTTCAAATGTGCATTGCCTCAAAAGCAAATTCCTCACTATGCACATCTTCAGGGGGAGTTCTACTATATCTTGTAATAAAATTCCTCAATATCAGTGTATACACTTCATATGTTTATCCCCGTTGAAAACTTAACCTATGTTGTCATCAATCACCAAAAAGGGGGAGATTGTAAGTGCATCTAGTGCCCCTTAGTGGTTTTGGTGTATTGAAGACTTATAGGTTAAGGGACTAATGCGTTTGTGAGTATACACAGGTCTATAAGTCTATGAGGAGTTTGATACTTACAGAGAAAGTCGACCCCTAAAAATGAAGTTCTTCAACTGAAGACTTTGATATTCTGAAGACTTTCTGAAGACTTTGAAAGTGAAGAAATTGGTGTAACCTTGAAGACTTGGTATTCATTTGTGGAACATGAAGCATGAAGACTTTTGTTTTCGTAGTTTCATTTTCTATTTCTTGAGTCATAGGAAACACCGTACTGTTAAAGGGGGTCGAGGAAATACTAAGGAAAAATTTCCATGTGATGCTCAACTCAAAATCCTACACCTACCAATCCCTTCGAGTGAAGCCTTTAGAAATCTCATACAGTTCAGTCACTTTCTTCAGTAACAGAGACAAAGTTCTTCTGGTCACTGATGAATTTGTTCTGACTGAGGAGTTAGGAATTCGTCAGTGCGAATTACCTACATAGTGAGGAACATGATAGCCCTGAGGAATTTGAGAGTCAAATTTTCGACCGTTGTTGTGCTGCGCGCCAGCTGTCCCAAAATATCTTATCCACCTAACGGTCATATCATTGAGGGGCATTTATGTCTTATCATGTCGGGCTACTCCCTAGGCTATAAATAGCCTCCCCCTACAACCACTAGCTGGTTGGCTGCTCCGAGAGAACTTGACACTTGTCATTTGAGAGCAACCCATCCTCCGAGGACTTTGAGCGAAAATCATCAAGTGAGGAAACCGAAAACCAAACCCCTACAAACCCAAAGTGATTGAGCATCACTGAAGAAATTGATCCTACGTGGATCCGACGCTTGTTACCTTTGAAGACTGTGCTTCTTCCAGACGGTTAGGCGTCAAGGTCTAGAGCATCCAAGAGGAATTGTGGATTGCCGAGTGAACAACTCTGTGAAGGTTTGGAAGTTGCCTGAAGACTTACCACGAGTGGTTGACGAGATCTGCGTGATCTTAGTTCAAGGAGAATACGGTGAGGACTGGGTGTCCTGAGCTGCGTGCTCAGAGACTGGGTGTCCTGGACTGCGTGTCATCGAGTTTAAATACTCAGCCGCTCCAACCAGACGTACAACTGAGACAGCAGTTGGAACTGGTCTACCAAATCATTGTCTTCACCAACCTAACTGGTTATATTTCCTCAACCATTTCATTTCCTCATTACTGTGTTGAGTGTTTGTTCATATCTGTGTTTGAAGACTTTGACTGAAGACTTTCTCAATTACCTCAGTTCAATTTCTTCAGTCTGTTTGTCTTCATCGTGTGTTATCCTGTGATTACGCTTTCTGTACTCTGTGCTAGTCTTCATTTCATCATGATGACCATGCTTGTATTATGTTATGCTTACTTCTGAGTACTTATTCCGCTGCTAATAGTTCTTCGCTAAGGAATTTCCTCACCGGCAAATTCCTCAGTGAAGAATTCATAAAAATCGCCTATTCACCCTCCCTCTAGTCGACATAATGCACTTTCATCAATGAAGCTCCGGGGGCGCCTCAGCCGCCTCCTCCTCAAGAAGGCGCCCTGGCCCCTAGGTGTGTGGCCCCTGGACGGAACCCACCCCGTCCGACGCCAGCGCGGCAAGAGCGGAGCTGCCAAGAGGTTCCTCGCCCCCAAGAAGCTGCCCGGGTGCTCCCTGCTCCGGTCCATCACAACCATGCTCCTGTCCCAGCGCGCCAAGACCCCGCATTGCTCCCAGCTGCAACGCATGGGGCCCCGCAAGACCAAGCTCCCTGTCACCAGAGGCCTCCCGTGGCCATGGCGGGATGCCGCGCCTACACCGCCGGGCTGCGCAACGTCGTGTGGCCCTGCAAGTTCAAGCCAGACCTGCCTCCTCGCTACGACGGCACGGCCGTCCCTGCGGAGTTCCTCCAACTCTACGAGCTGGGCATCGAAGCCGCCAACGGGGACAAGAAGGTCATGGCGAACTGGTTTCCCATGGTGCTCAAGGATGGGGCCCGCACCTAGCTCCTGAACCTGGCGCCAGGCACGATCTCCTCCTGGGACGAGATGCGCACCCGTTTCATCGCCAACTTCCAAGGTACTCGCGACCGGCCACCTGCCATGAGCGACATGCGCTGCATCAAGCAGCAACCAGGGGAGACCCTGCAAAAGTACATCCAGTGCTTCAACAACGCACATCTCAAGATTCCCAAGGTGACCGAGGAGGCCATCATCTCAGCCTTCTCCGATGGCGTGCGCGACGTCAAGATGAAGGAGGAGCTGGCGATGCATGAAGATCTATGCAGTTCCTTGGAGCTGTTCAACTTGGCAACCAAGTGCGCCAGGGCTGAGGAAGGGCGCCTTTCCCTCCTCGAGCTGCCAGCCACCGACCCAAAAGAGAAGAAATCCAAGGCCAAGGACGTGAAGCGCAAGGGGGCTGCCGTGCTCGCGGTAGAACCATACACCAAGCGGGGCAGAGACCAGCCCGAGTCTTTCAAGGGCAGCCGGTACTGTGTGTACCACGACCTCCACACCCACAACACTAACGAATGCCAAGAGCTCCGAGCCATGCGAGAAGGAAGGGTCGGACGACGCCCTGACCGCAACGATCGCGGCTATGGCCGAGGAGGAGGAAGGAACACAGGACGCTGGGAAGACCGCGGCCCTCGCCAAGGGTGGCGCGACCGACCTCACGAGGATCGCTGGTAGGATCAGCCTCGCGAGGGAGACTGGAGGGATCGGCCTCGCGAGGATCGCCCGCAAGGAAACACAGGCCTCCCTCCACTACCGCCGCAGCCAAGAGGACCATCATCAGGACGAGGGGGCTGGCGGCTTCCAGGAGCCGCGCGCGATTGCCTACATCCTGGGCGGAGCTCAAGCCCCAGCCTCTCAATGCATCTTCAAGCAGTTCGCACGCGAAGTGAATGCAGTCCTTCCCAAGCTTGAAGCCACGCGCCCTCTCAGGTGGTCGGCATGCACCATCACATTCAGCTCAGCGGATCAGCTCAAGTGTGCGGCCACAGCCGGAGTCCTCCCAATGCTTTGCTCCCCAGTCATTAGCAACGTGCAAGTCACCAGGACCCTCATAGATGGCGGGGCAGGGCTCAACGTCCTGTCCGTAGAGACATTCAACAACCTCCAAGTGCCTTACGATCAGCTTCAGCCAACCAAGCCCTTCTCCGGAGTCACCGACGGCTCCACGGTTCCAATTGGGCAGGTCCGCCTCCCAGTCACCTTCAGGGCGCGCAACAACTACCGCACCGAGCTCATCGACTTCGACGTCGCCCACATTCTCCTGTCGTACAACGCCATCCTCGGCTACCCAGCTCTCGCCAAGTTCATGGCCGTGACTCATCATGGCTACAACATCCTCAAGATGCCAGGAAGCGGTGGAGTCATCTCGGTGCCTTGTGAAGAAAGAGACGCGGTGTGCTCCCTGGAACGAGCTTTTCAGGCCGCGTCACTTGAAGACCTAGATCGTGGGAGCGGGTGGCTCCCTGAGACCGCCCCCAAGAAGAAGAAGACATGCCAGGCCCGACCCCTCAGGAGGCAGGCCCCTCAGGGTCTGCGCCTGCTTAGAGGGCACCTCCTTCTGTCGCATAGGGAGGCGCGCCCGACGCCCTCCTCAAGTAGGGCTCGGGGGCTCCCACATGGAGGGCCACCGACCTGGCTAAGGTCACGAGGGAGGCGCTTGGGCACCATTTGGAGGCGTGTTTCAGAACACGTTTCCCTCAGGAAGGAGTAAGGCAAGGAGGGCCAAACCCTCAGGAGTTCGTCAGTCAGATCACACAGGAGTTGCAAGAGTCAAGAGTCGTGAGTGGCAACCGCCGCTTACCCACCGCAGCTCCCCATCCAGGTGAGGATGGCGGGCTGCGCGTCTGCATCGACATCCCAGGGCTCAACCGAGTCGCCTCTCAGGAGCACTTCTGGCCCTCACGTGTGGGGCGCTGTGGAGGCCCACCCCACAGCTGCGTTCGCATGCCCTATGGCTTGCTGAACGCGGTTGCGGTGCGCCGGCGCCTCATGAGGAGCATCCTGGAGGCTCAGGAGGCTAGGCGTTCTGCAGTCCTGGCGGAGATGGAGATGGTCCGCGAGGAGCCACCAGCGCCTCCGGAGCCTCCCGAGGCTCCTGGGCTTGGGGGCTCATGAGGATCAGCTCCCGCAGCCCGCTATGTCTGCTACTTCAACACCCCTTCGTCGTCAACACTATTAGGTGACATCTTTCAAGTTTTGTTTCCAGCTGGGAGCGCCCTCAGGGCTGCATCATTCCCAGGCCGTGTGGGTCCGTCCCTGCGTCGTGTATCCCTTTTGCTCGTATTTTTAGCTTACTTTGTTGGGGGCGCCCCTCGGGCTGCATCATCCCCAAGTCGCTCGGGTCAGACCCAGCGGCGTGTATCCATCCTGCGTTTATTTTCAGGCCATGCATTCGACCACATCATGCTTGTTATTTGGTGCCTGTCCGTGGCACCTCTTCTTCCTAGATGTCGGCAGCTTGCACGTTAAAGGGGGGGTGCCTGAGCATCGCGACTCAGGGCTCCTACCGGCTCTCCAGCCCTCACCCTCTGGCTTTGCCCACGGCATCGCGCCCCGGCAAACCAGCGACGGCTGAGACCAGCTCGAGGGTCGGGACCCGAGGACGTATAGCGCCGACATCTAACCCAGCTTGCGCGTTAAAGGGGGGGTG